>NC_133650.1:57983988-58283988 GCF_009905375.1 Apium graveolens
ACATCCACTGATACAATGAATAAAAGAATCACAAGAAAACTATGCTTCCTCTTCTTTGTTGTGATGTGCTAAAACGGTCTTCTTCCTTCTCTCCTTGCTCCTCGATTGATACCACGATTATCTATATGTGAAACGTCTCTGCAAACTACTTATATAGAAGCCCCACAAGTCCCAGCTATCTCAGAAGTCGGAAGTCCAACAGAATCAGGATTCTAAAAATCAGTATCTTATTTTACGACCCTGAGCGGCCACCCAACAATCCTGAGCGGGCGCCCAGCTTCCTGAGTGGGCGCCCAGCTTCCTGAGCGGCTGCCCAGCCAGGCTGAGCGGCTGCCCAGCCAGGCTGAGCGGGCGCCCAACACCTCACTGGAAAATTTATTAATTTGCTCCCGTTTTCTGCTGCGTTCTGCTCCCAACATCCCACTTGCAATGCCAAGCACATACTTAGGCTTATTCCTGTGACGGGCTCAACCCCGGGGTCTAGAGTTGACGTCATCAACAATCACCCAAAAGATAAAAAAATTCAATAATAGGATATAATTACGACCCCGTTACCAAGATCTTTGCTAGGTTTAAGTATGAATTAGGTTATAACTAACATAAACCAACTTACAACAATCATCTCGATGCAGCTAACTTAATACAACAACTCAACAGACCACCCTTGGTCCAACACAACCAGCTCAGAGGAGTCTGACACAAAGGGAACTGGAACCCTGCCCTGACTACCACGGAAGAATCTTCTAGGAATCTGCAATACATATAAAATATTTTGCAAGGGTGAGCAATTGCTTGCTCATCAGTACCACTATATGAATAACAAGTAAAACAGTTTAAAGTAAAGCAGTTATAGGAACAGAATTCATAACTCGTTAGAAACATGTAAAACAGGCGTAAACTGGATACAAAAACTAACATGCTCTGTAAAACAATATCATCAGTAGCGTGCTTTGTATAAATACCAGAGTTTAATTCTAGCATGCTATTTTCATTTCCAAATCCACTGTATAAATCACTTGTTCCATTACGGAACCGCAAAACCCAAATCAGACACTTAGTGGATATGTGAAGATAGTTGATCAGGCTATCAACACCGGACAGCTCCCACTTCCATCCTATATACCTGTTCCGGAACTCAGAGACTAGCTAGGTCTCGGACCTGCTAGACTAATCGGTTTTATAGTGCGCACAACCGAATTAGCCTCTTACGCCACCTCAATAGGCCTACTCTGGCCCCAATGTATCCCATATCTAACCGTTTTATCCAGTTTTCAAAACACTTGTACCTATCTCATTTCAAAACCATTTATTTAACCAGCACACATATAAAATCCAGTTCGTAAATTATTTCATTCGAGATAGGTACCTTTCGAAGTTACTTCTCCCCAAACCAATTTAAAAACAGTGATTTATAACTACAGGGGATACGTAACTTAAAACGTTTATGTTCTATTACGAGAATAAAACATTTAGTTATTCATACGTACTGAACCATAAAAGAATGGTCAAGGGTACTTACCTCGCAGAGCGTTACGACTATCTCTGATTGACCTTGAACTAACTTGGACACTCGGCTTTATCGCCTTACTATCAGACTATCCTGGATCCGACTTCAACATTCAGGTCCTTCACTTGGAACCTCGACACGCTTGTCGACTGATCACTAGGTTATCCTTAGTTCGACATCACTTCTGGAGTCCTTCAACTAGAACCTACAGAGTCGAAATACCCTACATTAGGCGTCTAGGTATGCTTGACATATCCTCGATACCAATTCTACCCAACGATATTCAAACCCGACTCGTAATTATGTATATTACAATAACACACGCAATAATTAGGGTTCACAATCTCGAAAATCGGTTCAGTGTTCGTTTCCAGAAAATACGTATACTCGTAATTTTACAAAATCAGGGTTATCGATTTGGCAAAATATTTCATCAAATTGTACAATCAAGTTTCGCACAAGATATATGTATATCCTTATTTATACTTGCTCGACGTTCCGATAATTATAGGGTATGTCCCGAATTTTCGAATTTAATTTCCAAAAATTCGAGCAGCACCTCCTTTGTTTATCGGCCTACCCGTCGAACAACTCGACGTCAACAATCACATCAATCCATAAGTTATAATACCACATCAACTCCACAATCTCGTAATTATTTACGTACAACTCCAATATACAATTTATTTTCAAAAATATTTTATACAACTCATTTTATTTATTTATAAAATTTAGGACTCAGAACATCGTCATCACCGTCCACCGTCGGCGATGAGCAGGCTCATCGCCGACGGCGATAAAATTTACGGGTACCCGATTAATTCCGGGTTTCCAACGTAAATTCTACCGATTAAATTAATAATAATTCCCGCACGAAGTATTTAATATCACTAAATTTACTCAATTAATTCATGTATAAAAAGAAATTATATCAGAAGTTTTATACATTCAATCCAACACCACCAAAAAGCCCAATACTGCCAGGCCCAAGTAACAGGCCCAACAGAGACAACATCAGCACAGCCACGGACCACCTAGCTGGAAAAGGATCCGGCGGCGGCCGGAAGAAAGAATGAAAACCGGGAATAAATCGGGATAGGAATCACAGAGAGAGCACCACAGATGTGTATAATTATATACATGCACAAACACAAGCCCAAAATTACACACATGACTCACGAAAGATACACCGGCAGCGCCACCGTGCCTCCTCGCCGGACAGCAGAGGAAGGGCGGCAACACACCACCAGAACAAGGGATTCAAGGAACAGTGAAACTAAGGCAAAATTACCGAAAAAGAAGATGGCCGGCAGACAAGATTCCGACGAACAGAGCTTCACAGAGACCCGAAGGAAATGGAGAGAGACGAGAGATTGAAAGTGAAAAAGGAAACACAGGACTCTGTGTTTGCGCGTGTGTGGTGTTTTTATTTTAGTTTTTATTCTTTTATTACAATCACATCATGACACCAGTAAGAACAAAGTCTGAGAATTGAACATGTAGCCACACTGGATAATTATAACCTTCTGGTAGTCCGATTTAACACGAAACTCGCGATTAACAAACCAAATCGCGATTAAAACAATTTCAGGAAATTACCAAATTAGTCTTAAAATATTATAAATATCCTGAAACAAATAAAAACATAATTTTGAAATTTTCAAATAATTTGTGAAACACAATTTATACCCGCTTTTATCAATTAAACGAATCGACGCGCGGGTGAAATTAATCCCGAGAATTCCCAAAATAATTTTAAAATTCTCGAAATATTCCAAACTTAAATAAATATGAGTTTCATAATTTTTGAAAAATTTGGGAATTAAATACATATTTTACAAAGAAATAAAATCAGAAAATCATACAGGGTTAAATAATTGATGAAATATTGATTTCTAAATTTTATAAAATCCCAAAAATAAATTATTGAGATTATAAAGTCATAAAAACAATTTTAGAGATAATCCACATATTTACACAAATAAACTTGTATTAAATCCACTTTTAAAAGTAAAAATAATTCAATACAAATCCACAGTTAATTACGAGGACAATTCCAGTACATCAAAATCACACATACATAATAATAAAACAACAAATAGCTGACATAAGCTATACACATATTTTGCTTATCTAATAATTCCATACTTACGTATTTAAATAATACAGAAATACACGAGTCGTTATAATTCCTGATGAAATCTCCCCTCAAACACAAGTAATACCCTGAAATGCACAAACACTAGAAAAACACATCAAATACACAAAATACTTGATTTCAAGACATCAATTCAAGCCATTATAAGACTTTCTAAGTGGTATAAAATGCCACTTATCAAAAGAAGATAATTTTCTAAGTCTAAATGTGTTCGCTTCGTATCGCTTCGTATTAAACAGACAAAAAGTATATTTAATATCAATAAAATATGAATAATTCAATTAATAATAATATTAAGTAATTATCCAATAATATTTAAAAGGTAAAAATATTTTTAAAATTTTATTTGGATTAATTATAAATAATTATATTTTATTTAACTATTTATAAATTAAATGATAAATAATTTATGCATGTGACTGTGTTGTCACTGTCAACTGCTCTTTTGAATATCATCATCCGTCGGGACTATGTTAGTCATCCGCCGGAATCCTTATTGATTATCTGTCGGGAGCCTTTGTAGATCATCCGTTGGGAGCCTTTCTGCCACTTGAATCTATTTCACTTATACAGAATTACAAGACATCTTATATTTATAATTAGCCAACCTATTCTACATATCAATCTAGTAGTCAACATGACTTAAAAAATTCTACAGCATCTACTCAACTAATACATTGTTGTTTACAGACATGTGCTACAAGACTTATTATTACATAAGCTACACTCTCGATGGATGTTCAGTGGTCTTCCGTCGGGACTATAAAGTTCATTCATCGGGACTATTATAGAACATCCGTCGAGAGCTACAAAAATACTAAGTTAAATCTACTCAGGTATTTTGTTCAACTTATCATCAAGTTCACAACATATTCCTAACAGTTATACCCAAGAATTAACTTAGTAAAATTAAAATATAGGGCTCTTAATATGTACGTGCATCTATACAAGAATATTTGATACTTATACCGATTATAGTAAAAAAAGAAATTTGGACACTTTACATAAATTATACAATTAAATCATGTATTCACGAGCCTGATGAGACAGCTGAAGTGGTAACATCTTATCATTCCTTATCGTCACATATGATTCTTATTTGTAAGCGACTGTCGCAGATGATACTTGTTTGTAAGATTTATATTGTTTGTAAGATATCGTCGCAGATGATACTTGTTTATAAGATATATAACTATATAAGTCAAAATATGATTGTATATTCATATCATATGTCAGATTTATCAAGGGGCCCTAAGATTTGTGAGTCATCAGTCGAGATCAATTTATGGGATCCTAACATGTATATATCATGTAATTTCATAAATATGAGTATATAACTCGTGTGATGCACGGTTGTATTTATCATTATCTATTGTAAATTATAAAATTCATATCTTGTTGATAGGATTCGAACCTTACGCCACTTTATATAAATTTTTTAGGATTATACTATATATTTAATATGTTGTTGGTGAGATTCGAACCTTGCATCACCTTATACAAAATATGTTAGGATTATATCTAACGATTCTCATTGAGTGATCAAATGACCACCCACCAAAGTTTCAATATTTCATTTTTGATATAACAGTAGAGATAGGTTTTATATAAGGAAGATGGAAATCTAGGGACCCTAGTCCTGAATCTCTCTTGTTGTGCAAGACATGCCTGTACTTTAACAAGACTAAGTCAAATTGACAACCCTAAGTAAGTTGTATTGCAATCTTAGTTTGCATTTATACTTGTAACATTTAAAGTTTGTAAAAATGTAAAAGAGCAGACTGTAGTCTTTTTATTTAAACAATATCAAGCCTAAGGATTCTATCTGAAAGAAGATCAAGAAGGTCATGCCTCAGAAGAATTTTTGAAGAAACTTGCAGTTGAATAAATCTGTTTGGATAAATATTCTAAGTCAAGATCTCTACAAGTCAAAGATTTAGTGTTATAGAGAAGTCACTAGAGAACTCCAAATGACTTATCGAGAAGTCAGGAAAGGTACTAGAGAACTCACAGAGATATCGACAAGCCAAATTTAAGACATGAAGATTGGAGATATCGACAAGTCATTTATTCACTAGAGAACTCAGAGTTATCGACAAGTCAACATTCATTAGAGAACTCTGAGTTATCGATAAGTCAAATTCCACTAGAGAACTCAGAGATATCGATAATCCAAAATTCACTAGAGAACTCTAAGTTATCGACAAGTCAAATTTGACTAGATAACTCCGAGTTATCGATAAGTCAATAAGCCACTAGAGAGCTCAGAGATATCGATAAGTCAAAATGAAGATATGAAGACTAGATATCTCTACAAGCCAAATCCTCTTATAGAGAACTCAGAGACCTCTACAAGTCAAATTTACTAAGGACTATTAGAGATCTCGATAAGCCAATATACTTATCGAGATGTCAAGTTCTCTATAGGCCAAAGGGATATCTCGAGGTAAAATCTTAAAGTTCAAAATTGTAGACCAGTTCAATATCCAAGATCTACAATCAACAAACAATCCAAATAGCTGAATTGACAAGTCTACAAAAAGTAGCTTGAAGGATGTGCAAGATCAATGGTGAAGATTAACTGACAAAGGAAGATCAAAGTAAACACAGGATGCTAAGATATGCTAAGCCAGAAATAGAAGATACACTTTTCTATAAATTGAAATGACAAGTGACTATTTACAAAAGCTAATAGCATGTCTTATTGTATTGTTACGACCGGTATTTCTAAACCCTATCTATATATAATTGTGTGTTTATATTTAAAATTTAAATTGTACGGAATTATAAATGTAGATGATCTATATGATTGAGTGCCTATAAACTACGTGTTTAATGTATTAGTTTATATAAAAAAAATTTGAAAAGAAAATCTTATCATTTAGTATTTTTAAATGATAATCAAAAGTACTTCATTTTATATGAAAAATCGATTTTAAAAATCATTTAACAATAAAATTTCAAATTTTATATCATTAAATTTCTAAAATTATAGGCTATTTTATGATATTTATTTTGTGATTTATGGAGGTGCATTTATATTTATAAAAATTATTTTATATAAATTAGTTGATTTTTAAATTGCAAATTACTTAGTTTCCCATGCATGAAAATACCCTCCAATTCAATTTAAAAGGGCATAAGAGACAATTCATACCCCACTAAACTTCTTCTATCCACCAAAAGACTAAACTACCCTTGCATGCACTTTTACTTGGTTATTGGAGAAGGGCACTTTAGTACATTTCAAATTCCACTATTGAATTAGTGCATGATGAACCATAAAGAGAGGAGTTAACCCAAAACCACACTCCACTCAAGCTCATCATTTTCACTCTCAAATTTTCTCTCCTCCCCCTCTCTTTTTCTTTATTCGGTCGAAGCCCCTTCCCCCATTCCCTTCAATTTTTCTTCATCAAATCCTTGCCATTCTTGTGTAATTCCATTACCCATTCATATAATATACACTTTACAAGAAGTTCCATGCTTAGGAGATGAAGTTTAATGCTTGCATGTCTTAATTTTATGTGATCTCCAAAGAGAAACTCTTAATTCATGTGGATTAAAGAGTTTTCTATGAGATATACTTTTTATGTGCGTAAACTAAGTGTTTCCATGAATAAAACTCTTTTAAAACCTTTGCATGCTACTGATATTTAGTTTTAAAGTCATATTCTACTTTTCATGTTAGAGATAGGGCATTATTTTCAAGTATAATCATGTTATGTATGCTCTTCTTTTCGAAAATGTACATGCATGTTTAGTTTGTGTTAAATTCGACCTTATATATGCTTAAAATGAATTGTTTCCTTGATATTATGCTTGATCTTAGTTGTTAAAAGATAGTGTGCATGATCTTTTGAAGTAGTTAAGTATTTTAAGTCGAATTTATGAGCTAATAACCCTCTTGTTTAGTCGAACTTGATTTAGTGATCATCTTGAGTTGCATGTTAAGTTTTATTTTGTATGTTGGTACTATAGGGAATGGATGTTCTCCATTATTGGTTGAGGCCTTAGTTTAGAGTCTTATAGTAGTAAATTTGCCTTGGTTGAGATTTAATTCGTGGTTTTAAAATGGGAGTTAAGGTGGAAAGGCTAGGATAGAATCCTGAAATTTTTTCCAGATTTGCATGTGAGTTTTGTGTTGATTTTGAATGGGCATTTATTAGGAATTGTTAGGCCCAAACCATGGGGAGTTAAGAATTTGGGTATAATTGAGTCTAGAAGTCACAAATTAGAGAAAACCAACCATTTAGTGAGGTGCACACACCAAAATTTAGAATCTGTCCAGCAGGGGACAGTTTTGTTACAACTTAGAAATGAGGAGTTTTGACCATGTCATGGGTAGGCCCTCACTAGGCCTTGTTTAGCCCTAGTTATAGGGAGTGTTAGAGGAGTTTTTCCAGCCATAGTTCATAGGAATTGAGTTAGAATAATGTGTCATAAGTTAGTGCATAACATGACACTTTTCTGTCTAGAAAACAGGGGAACATTGGACTTTAAGCTTAGGCCCAGGTAGGCCCAAGCTAGGCCCTTGAGCCACACCAAGTTTGAGAGTTGCCTTATGGTCATAAGAGTCTATTGTAGAAGTTTGAGAGGTAAACTTGAAGTTTAAGGGTGTCAATTATACTCGTAAACCCATTGGTGTCACCCTGAAATCATTATAATGAGCAAAATCACTTAACCATTAGTTTTAGGGCACTTATGAGTGAGGCCTAGGTTGACCACCATAGTTGTAAGATAGTATGAGGTCAGTAGAGTGTAAGACCTAAGTCAGGGTCCATAAGAACTTGATGGTTTAGAAAAGGCACTTCGAGTTATGAGGACGATATTAAGAGTTTTGGCTAGTTTAGCATAACTAAGTGACTTGAGTAAGTGGAGTGAGATCATCCAAGCCTAGTGATGCAATATAGTGTGTATGGATATATTATTATGTACTTAAATGTTCTATGTGAACATGAGTGGATATGTGAACTATTATGCTTATAAGGTAATTATAAGCGTTTATGTGTATATAGGCCTAAGTGCCAATGTGCGTAATTTCGGTTTATAATTAGGTTGAGTTAGTGAGTATATATTATAATGAGGATATTATTATTTTATGTAGGCTCTCGAGACGAGGGTAAACTTGCCATTAAAGTCGAGTGAAGCTCCAATTGCTCCCACCTTCCAGTCAAGTCAAGCCTTTCTCAAGGCAAGTGTTTCAACCTACCTTTTTGTTTATACTGCAAGATAGTGTTAGCCCATCTTTTATATAAGATGCGAGTATTCTAATTCACCTTGATATATATGATCTAAATGGTTTCAAATCTATCTTTCATATTATATGTAAATTCCATGAACCCTCAAGTATCTATTGCAAGTAGTTTAACTTTGCTTGGAGATTTCTATGCAAGTAATTCAAAAGTTATACCATGCTAATATACCAAGTAATTGTGATGTGGAACCCTGTGCAAGTTATACTCAGTAACCTTATCTTGATACCTAAAAGTCAGCTATCCCTTAAAAGTCATTCATGATTGCTTGATAACCCTATTCTTACCCCTAAAACATGATACCCTGTTATACTTTGAACTGATGCTCACCTTCTTTATATTTCAATACCTATGTCTTATCTGGAACCATTACCTTGAACCTAGTTTGACTTAGTTCCTTCATACTATCCGATAACCCTGCTAAATCTCATTGTCAAATTCCTTGTGAATAAAAACCTTGCAATTCCCTTGATAAAGTATAGTCTAGTTGATCATGGCCTTGAAATTTAGTGGACCTATTCCCTGTGCTTCAAAGTTGATCGAGAACCCTTGATAAAGATGCTCACTATTTAAGAGTTAACCGTCACTTGGCATCAGTTTTTTTAAAATAAAAAGTTAAAATTTGGATTTCCAGTCCCAAAAGGGGGCAAATATTTTGGATCTAGACTGAGACGCAAGTCCTTTCCGCTCTTAATTTGTAGGCTTAAAAGTTTCCTAGGGATCCCATTAATGTTCTAGAACCCAGCGAGGTTCGGGATTACTTCGCGGCTGATCACCGGCTATAATCCGTAGCGTCATAAAATGGTTTTTGATAAGGAAATGGTTTTATTACAATAAAAGATGCCATCATCTTGAAAGTTTATCTCTTGATACAATATTGTTGAATCTTTCAATTCCATTGTTAATGTATTATTCTTATTTATGTATATTATAGTGCTTGTTGAGCATTTGGCTCACTGCTTGCTTACCCTGATATTACAGCTAGCAGATATGGCTAGATTCAAGCAGACAACGCGTAAGACTTGTGATACCGATTCGAATGTTCGAGCTCAGGTAGTTAGTGATTTTGTGTGTGAGGACTCAATATTGGAATCAGGTTGTAATAGTTAATAGTGTTGGGCTGTTCCAAACCCTAAACTGTAAAGATCTTGGATTCAGATGTATTTACTTCCTTTTGTTAACTAATATAACTACTCGTATATTTTCTTTTGTAAATGTTTGGGGCGTGACATGTACACTGTGTAAACCAGCAGTTAACTAAATTATAAAGTTAACACTGGTCCTTTAGTCAGTTGTAACAATTCTGATAGAAAATATTGTAACTCTCTCAAGAAGAAGCTAAGCTCTTTATCAACAAAGAGCCTAGAAATTTTGTAGCAAATCATTCTTAATTTTAATATAAAATTAAGTGAGTTTTGAAAAGATCTGTGTTCTTTATTATTGCATGTTTAATTTCTGTAGTTAACATATTTTATTACAAGATTCAATTTACTTTGTTCAACCAGTAAAAAGAATTCAAGAAAAACATAAAAACAGTAAAACAATAATGAAGTAGTGAGCAGACTGACAAAGTAAATGAGAAGATTGAAAGTGAGAAACAAGAAGCTGAATTATTGTTGGTGGAGCTTGAAATTGTAAGACAAGAAAATGCATATTTGAAGAACAAAACCAAGCGTGCAAGTGAAATTGAAGCAGTGCTAAGGGAGAAGCTGGAAAAGAATGAAGTTAAGTTGAAATCCTTCAAGAATGCATCTGAGTTAATTGGAAAGTATCATGAGAAAAATAAGCCATGTGCAAACATTGCTATTGGTCTTGACTATGATGCCTTGAACATCAAAAAAAAGACATAAGTGATAAGGGAAAAGTAACAGAAAATGAAAATGTTCCAACAATGCTGAAAAAGGTTACCTCACCTATGTTCAAGGCATGTGAAGTTAATTTCAGTGAAGAAGAGTTGATTATCAAGCAAGAAATTGTTTATGAAGATAAAGAGAAGAAAAATGCTGAAACAACTCCATCCTCCAAAGCTGAAGAGAAGCTCATGGACAGTCAAAATTCCAAGACACCTGTCAAAGAGACCAAGACTGAAGATGCAAGAAAGAAGAAGAAAAATAGAAATGGGAAAATTGGGATAAACAAAAGTAATAATTTTGCTTATGTTGCAGATGCTCCAAGAGAGAAGTGTGAAAAATGTGGCTTTGTAAATCATCTAACTCACCTTTGTAAAAAGGTTGTTAGCAAGCCAGCTGAAGAAGCATGTAAATACAATGAAGCAGATGCAAATGATCCCTACTCATTTTGTGACAAGTTTGACTGTATCCCTTATAACTTGAAAGTGATGAAGAGTTACCACAAACTGAGAGCAGATCTTAAAGAAACAAAAATTTGGTCTACATCAGATAGGGAAAATGCACAACAGTCATTGAATTCTAATTTATCTGAAATAACTCATTTTACTTATGCTAAATCAGTATATAAGAAGAAAGTACCCAACACTGCTTGGGGTGCTAAACACACTTAAAACTCATTGTGTGCAGGGCAAAGTGAAGAAAGTCATATGGATCATTGATAGTGGGTGTTCTAGACATATGACAGGTGATAAGGCCCTGCTATCACAGTTTGAGGAGAAGGATGGCCCTTTGGTGACATTTGGAGACAACAATAAAGGATTCACAATGGGATATGGCAAGATTATTTCTGAAAATATTGTCATTGATGATGTAGCATTGGTAGCTGGACTTGAAGTAAATCTTCTCAGTGTTAGCCAGTTTGCAGATAAAGGCTTTGAAGTTTTATTTAACAAAGAATAATGCACTTTTATCAGGAAGAAAACTGGTGAAGTTGATCTGAAAGGAGCAAGAAAAGGAAGCTTATTTGTTGCAGACTTAGACTCAACAAATAAGGATGGAATTTATTGCTTCTATACTAAGGCATCAGAAGAACAAAGCAAGTTGTGGCATAAAAAACTGTCTCACTTGAATTTCAAGACAATTAACACCTTGGTCAAAAAGGAGTTAGTGGGAGATATGCTTAAACTGGAGTTTGCTCAAGTTGAAGTATGTGAAGCTTGTGAGAAAGGAAAAATGAAAAGATCAAGTCATAAGTCAAAAACTGTGAATTCTATAAGTGCACCATTGCAACTTATTCACATGGAATTTTTTGGGCCAGTAAATGTCTTATCAATTTCAAGAAACAAATATGCACTTGTGATGGTGGATGATTTCTCAATATACACTTGGGTAGAGTTCATGCACTCTAAAGATGAAAATCCACACATCATAATTGAGCACATCAAGAGGATAGCACAAACTCACGGGGAGAAAGAGGAGAAGGAAGTTTGACTGTATCCCTTATAACTTGAAAGTGATGAAGAGTTACCACAAACTGAGAGCAGATCTTAAAGAAACAAAAATTTGGTCTACATCAGATAGGGAAAATGCACAACAGTCATTGAATTCTAATTTATCTGAAATAACTCATTTTACTTATGTTAAATCAGTTAATAAGAAGAAAGTACCCAACACTGCTTGGGGTGCTAAACACACTTAAAACTCATTGTGTGCAGGGCAAAGTGAAGAAAGTCATATGGATCATTGATAGTGGGTGTTCTAGACATATGACAGGTGATAAGGCCCTGCTATCACAGTTTGAGGAGAAGGATGGCCTTTGGTGACATTTGGAGACAACAACAAAGGATTCACAATGGGATATGGCAAGATTATTTCTGAAAATATTGTCATTGATGATGTAGCACTGGTAGCTGGACTTGAAGTGAATCTTCTTAGTGTTAGCCAATTTGCAGACAAAGGCGTTGAAGTTTTATTTAACAAAGAAGAATGCACTTTTATCAGCAAGAAAACTGGTGAAGTTGCTCTGAAAGGAGCAAGAAAAGGAAGCTTATTTGTTGCAGACTTAGACTCAACAAATAAGGATGGAATTTATTGCTTCTATACTAAGGCATCAGAAGAACAAAGCAAGTTGTGGCATAAAAAACTGTCTCACTTGAATTTCAAGACAATTAACACCTTGGTCAAAAAGGAGTTAGTGGGAGATATGCTTAAACTGGAGTTTGCTCAAGTTGAAGTATGTGAAGCTTGTGAGAAAGGAAAAATGAAAAGATCATGTCATAAGTCAAAAACTGTGAATTCTATAAGTGCACCATTGCAACTTATTCACATGGACTTGTTTGGGCCAGTAAATGTCTTATCAATTTCAAGAAACAAATATGCACTTGTGATGGTGGATGATTTCTCAATATACACTTGGGTAGAGTTCATGCACTCTAAAGATGAAAATCCACACATCATAATTGAGCACATCAAGAAGATAGCACAAACTCACGGGGAGAAAGAGGAGAAGGATCTAACAATCATACCAATAATGAAGAGAATGATGAAGGCACAAGTCAACAAACTCATACAAGGAAGTGGGATATAAGTCACACTAGAGAAGCAATTATTGGTGACCCTACTGCTGGTGTGAGGACTAGAAGTGCAACTGCTAATGAGTGCCTACATGCATGCTTTCTATCTCTGATAGAACCCAAGAAAACCGAAGAAGCTCTAATGGATCCTGATTGGATATCTGCTATGCAAGAGGAGCTTAATCAGTTTGAAAGGAACAAAGTTTGGAAGTTAGTTCCTGCACCAAAGAATAGAAGCATTATTGGAATAAAATGGGTGTTCAAGAACAAGATGGATGAAAATGGTATAGTTACCAGAAACAAAGCAAGGTTGGTTGCAAAAGGCTACTCACAAGAAGAATGTATTGATTATGATGAAACTTTTGCTCCAGTTGCAAGACTTGAAGCAATAAGGATTTTTCTAGCATTTGCTGCACATTCAAACTTTAAAGTGTATCAAATGGATGTTAAGAGTGCCTTCCTGAATGGTGAGCTAGAAGAAGAAGTTTATGTGCAACAGCCACCTGGTTTTGAAGATCCAGAATTTCCAAACTTTGTGTACAAGTTACTCAAGGCTCTATATGGACTGAAGCAGGCACCAAGAGCTTGGTATGATACACTCTCAGAATTCCTACTGAAGCATGGTTTTACTAGAGGTACCATAGACAAGACTCTCTTCTACAAGAAACATGGGGAATATATGATCCTAGTTCAGATCTATGTGGATGATATCATTTTTGGTTCTACAAATGAAAAGTTTTTCCAAAGATTTTCTAAGCTTATGCGTAGTGAATATAAAATGAGTATGATGGGGGAATTAAGTTACTTTCTTGGATTACAAGTCAGTCAAAGAAGTGATGGGATCTTCATCAGCCAAACTAAGTATGTCAAAGACTTATTGAAAAAGTTTGGTATAATTGATTGTTCATCTGCTTCTACACCTATGTCTACAGCAACAAAGTTGGACGAAGATAGAAAAGGCAAGAGTGTAGATATTTTAAGCTATAGAGGAATGATTGGATCATTGCTTTATTTAACAGCAAGTAGACCAGACATCACGTTTTCAACATGTCTATGTGCAAGATTTCAAGCCAATCCAAAAGAATCACATTTGATGGCTGTTAAGAGGGATTTTCAGATATTTGAAGGGAACTCCAAACTTGGGATTATGGTATCCTAAGAGAACTGGTTTTGAAGCTGTTGGTTACATAGATGCAGATTTTACTGGATGCAGAGTTTACAGGAAGAGTACTAGTGGAAGCTGTCAATTTATTGGACAAAGACTTGTATCCTGGTATAGCAAGAAACAATAATCTGTATCAACTTCTACAGCTGAGGCTGAATACATAGCTGCTGGAAGTTGTTGTGCTCAAGTGCGTTGGATTAGAAATCAGCTAATTGACTATGGCCTAGTGTTACACAAAATTCCTATCATGTGTGACAATACTAGTGCTATATCTATAGTGGCTAATCCAGTTAATCTTTCTAGAACAAAGCACATTGATGTAAGGTACCATTTTATTAGAGAACATGCTACAAATGGTACCATTGAGCTCATTTTTGTTCCAACAGAAAAATAATTAGCTGACATTTTTACTAAACCTTTGGATGAAGTAACTTTCACTAGACTTGTAGGTGAAATTGGAATGCTTAATTTTTCATCCTAAGGCAAGAACTCAGCTAATGTTTTGCAGTAGATTAATTTCTAGTAAATCAAAATTAATTTGATTTAAATTAGAAATTAACTAAAATATGAATTATGAATATTTCAGGAATCTCTGCATATTTATTTTTCAAAACAAAAATTTATCTTGGAATTTTTCACATTCTAAGTAAACTGCCCAGTTGTTGATTTACATCTTTAATATATAAAATTAACACAAGGCAGAATTTCAGTAATCCAAAAGTATATAGAGAACTGAGTTCTCGATAAGTCTAATTGACTTCTCGATTTAAGACTTCTCGAGTGAGTTCTCAATAAGTCAATTTACTAACTTCTCCAGTGACTTCTCGATAGGCTTAAATATTACTTATCGATAAGTCCTTGTAGAGTTCTCTAGTAGTGTTAATTCACAGAGTTCTCTACAAGTATAATTTTTGGACTTCTCAATAACTCAGAACTGAAATAATTTAACTTAATAAATTATTTTGGTAAAATACTTTTGGCAATTTTATTCCAATTTTATTTTGAATTTATTCAAATAAAATTTAGAATTATTTCAGTCTATTTTTAGACAAACTGGGTATTTATTTGACATCTCGATAAGTCAATTTTTAGTTCTCTATAAGAGTAATTTAAAATGACTTCTCAATATGTTTTTCATTTCTTAAAATGACTTCTCGATAGACAAATCCCAAACGTCTATTTTTGAGTTCTCGACATGTCATTTGCTTTTACTATAAATACCCAGACTTCTCGATACATATACATACTTACAACTTTCGAGATCTCAAGTGACCTAGATTTTAATCCAAAACCGATTTCTCTCTCGTTTTTCCTCCTTTCTCACAAATCTCTTTTACCCACTAAACTTCATACTCATATCAATGGCAGCCAACAATATTGTACCCTTCATCCCCAAGAGACCAATTTTCTTGCATTTCTGGATGCAAACCAAGCACCTGAAACTTTTCAGTGCTTTGTCAAGTTCCTTTCTGGAACCTACTTTGTAGGTGCTCTTACAACTAACCCAGTTCTGTATCTGGATATATTGGGTGATTTCTGGAACACAGCCGTGGCTAGGACAGTTATTCATGAAGATCAGTCTGCAAACTTGGTTGTCAATTGTCAAATCAAAGGACAATAAGTGGAAATAACTGAAGCTGACATGAACTTGGCCTTGAACATTCCAACTGACAAGGTTGTGGGGATCCCAACTCAGGATGAGCTCTATGAATACCTGGATTTTATCAACTATTCTGAGAAGATCAACCTGGCAAGCATGAATAAGAAGAACTTGAGGAGAGAGTGGTCTTTCTTGTTTGACTCAGTGATAAGGGCTTTCACTTGTAGGAAGTCAGGATTTGACAACATATCCAGTGTTGTCCAGAAATTGGTCTACTCCATGGCTCACAATAAACAGATCAATATAGGACACTACATATTGGAAGAGCTAAGCACCAGGCTGACAATGCCATTGGAGTCAAGAGGTAAGGAGATCTTTCTGCCTAGATTTATTATGTCAGCTTTAAATTATAAAGTTAATGACATACATATGCTAGAAGGTGTAAATAGGACACTAATTGGCAATTGTAAGCAAGTATCCAAAATCCTACTTGGATCACTTCTTACTAAGAATAAGGTTCCAGTAAGTCTTAAGTTAACACCTTTCATGATTGAAAGATTTAAGACTTACCCTTATTCTATGCCAGACATGAGAAGTAGTGAAAATCAACCTAGTACAACAATGGTTCCTAAGCCTGTGGAAGCACAAACACAGGAACACCCATAGGAACCTATTAATGTTGAGCCTGTTCTTTCAAAACCTTTAGAAACTAGGAAACCAACCAGCTCATCTTCTCAAAAGGATGAGGTGAGTAAAAAGAAGAGAAATGGGGTAACCTTAGCCATTATAGCTGAGAGTGGTGAGGATCAAGATAAAGCTGAGTCACCTTTGGCCAAGAGATCCAAAAGAAGTAAGAAAACTGAGCTGACCACTCAAGCCACCTCTGTATCCTCCCAATAGGATGCAGTTGTAAAAGTACGTAGTAGTGAGTCTGCACAACCTGCACATGAAGCAATTCAAATGTATGGTAGGAGAAACAATGATGGCACGCACTGTGAGGGCACATTTTTTGGAGCTCACTCATCCATTCAGGGGGAGCTTCCAACACTCACACCTGAGCAACAATCTCTCATATCTAAAATTTCTTCTCTTCCAAATGCACTTGAATCTAATTCTTAAGTGCAAGAAAAATCAAGTGACTTGGTTCAAGAAACCTTGCTCACCACCCAGACACTATATTTAGATGGTGAGAGGCTACTAGTTGGGGTAGACCTTGATGACACCATAAAAAACATGGGGGATTCATCAGTTTTTACTGAAGACCCCATAGAAACTCTTAATGCACCTTCATGTACAAATCAATCTTCACAGACTATTAGGTTTGAGGGTAGTACTCCTACGGGGGAGCTATATAAATTCTCTCTCATTCAATTGGAGGTTCCTCATAGGAACAACTCCCCTCAAAACCCTAGCAGAAATTGCTTTGGAAGTTGATGCTAGGAGTACAATTGCCAATGATCCTATCATAGGGGAGGCAAGTATAGCACATTCAGGTGTCAGTGTGGTGCAAGACACACAAGGGTTTGAGACTGGTGCACATGGCAGTAACCCACTCAAATCCCCTCCAATTCAATTAGAGGTTCCCACAACTAGTATGGAACAACAACTAGCAATAACCATAGAGCAATCTGTGACTAAAACTGTGACTTCAGTCATAGGTGGTTCTGCTGTTCAACCCTCTACATCTCAAACACACCTCATCTCTCAATGGCTCCAAGACACTGAAAATCAACCATCTATTATTGAAGACCTTAGAGTTCATCAACTTGGAGGCCTGGCTCAAATCTCACAACAGCTACTCACATCCAACATGTCCAATCAAGATTACCAAGCTATCATGCTCTCCTACCAGGCTGATGTAGAAGAAAATCAAGCAAAGATTGTTGATGAAGCTGGTCAAGATGCTAATTGTGATGCTTGGTTGCACAAAAAATTCACAATTGAGATGAATGTTGTGTTAGCAAACTTCAGAGAAGAGTACATTACTATCTTGGGAAGCAATGTTAAATCCCTCACTCCACAGAATATATATGATGCCATAATTGAAGTCTACAAGGCTCAAATCAAGGCTTTCCACAACTTTGGAAAAGCTCTATAAATAACATTAAATGGTCATCAGGACAAAGTAATGAAGATGATCAGAGAAAAGATGGACCAAATCATCCCTTCTTAAACTGAGATCAAAAATCAATTTAAGACCTTCTCACAACAAATGTCTAGGCATGATCTCAGTAGGATTGATAAAAGTGTAAATCAACTCAAGGAATGATTTGTGACCTTGCACAAAGTTGTTCAAGAACACATCAGTAAATCCAATGACACAAGGTTCAAGCTGGATCAAATGCACACTGCAAGATACACTCTTTCACCTTTGGTTATAGATTAAATTCAGAAATTTGTGCAATCCACTTTTGGTCAATCTTCTGCTATCTCTGCTCCAAGCTCTTCCTCTACAGATATTCAAGCACTCAAGGATCAAGTAGCTTGTTTGGAAACTTCCAATGCTTCTCTTAGCACTCAAGTTCAAGCTTTGACTTCTCTAGTCAAAAGCCAACAGATAGACATTCAGACACTGGTGGATTCTCACAAGCATCTCCAAATGCAAAACTCAGTTGCTTTGGGAGCCATCATGGGAAAGCTGAACATCCATCTACCATCACTTCCAGAATAGGTAAGGCCTGAAATTCCTACTCCCCTCCTCATGCCTGCCAACAAGACTAAGGGGGAGATAGATGCTAGGCTAGCAAGATCCAGATCATCTACTCAACAAGTCTAGGGTGCTGAAAAGACTTTAAATCAAGAAGTAGATATAGACATGATTAGACTTATTAGGGATGCTGAAGGACCAAGTCTAAGCAGGAAATTTGATGAATTGCTTAAGGCCCTGAAAGCTTCTCTCAATGATAATCACTTCACATATAAAAAGGCCCTGGACAAAATAATAAACTTCTTAAGAGTGCTCATAGTGACTCAAGATAATTTTCTTCAAAAGAGGATTGTGGTCAATATAAATGACTCAGAGATAGACAGATGTATGTAGGTGTCCCTCAATTATCTTGTCTCAAGGAGGGCATCTGAGTTGTACATTATGATCAATAAAGTTAAAGTTGTAACTCATGAAGATACCATGCTGCTAACTGAATTGAAGAATGCACAAGTGGATGCTTTTCTTGAAGCATACCTACAGCCAAGTAAGGGTATAACATACATCTATCCAAACACCAGGAACTTTAAACATTTTCAAATCCCTAAACAATGTGTCATGGACAACAAGAAGCTTATCATGATTCTGGAAACTGACCTAAAATCAAAGAAAAACAAGAACAATGATGATGTAGAGATAATAAAGCCGTTGGGGAGATACTTGAGTGATGCTGAAGCCAACTTGCCTAAAACTCAAATTAACAAGGATAATTTGGACGATGATGAGCAGAAGAAAGGTGATCAAAATCCTTTTGGCTCAAATCCAAGTCAATCCACTAAGCCATCTGACAGCAAGGGTGGTGATGAGAAGAAGAAGGAGGATGATAAGAAAAATGATGAGAAGAAGAGAGCTAACGAGAGAAGAAGTAAAAGAAGACATGATGGTTCAGAACCTCAGTAAACCCTAAAAATCCAAACACAACTAGCTCAAACCTCAACTCAACCCACAACATCAACTATCTCAAACATCAAACCTCGTTAAACCTCAAAGCAAAAATTAATGTACAAACAAACAACTAACTCTTTCCTAAAAATTCCAATCACCACAAGCCAAACAAATCTCAAGAAAATCACAACCTTACCTTTAGCCAAGCCTTCACTAAAAGTCAACCTCAAATCTATTGGGAGAAAAACTAAGAAAGTCAAGTCTACTGAAAAAGTTGAAGTCACTGAAAGGGCCATCTGGAACTGTTTCAAGCAATCTGACTTCCTACCTTTAGATTGGTGCATCTCAGATGAAGATCATTTTCAACAACTTGCTAAGGAAATAGTCGGAGTCTGGGTTGTATCTCTTAGGGAAGTTAGAATTTTCTATAAAGATGGTTCCTTCAGCTTTCTTGGCAGTGATTCAATGGATTCTCTCTCCCCCACATAAATTAAGAGAATAATAAGCTTTCTAAAGGACAAGGATACTGCTACAAGGGCATGAAGATCAGTTATATATGAATGGTTGATTGAAAGGGAAGAAACAATAAAAATAAATAAGACTGAATCTGAAGAGAGAAGGAGGAAGTATGATGAAGAAATAGAGATGTACATAAAAAGATCAGAAGAACTCAAAGCCAAAGGAATGAGTAGAATCTCTAAAGATGGAAATTTCTAAACATTAAAGCTGATGGATTCTCAAGATTCAGGATTGACTTACTAGATAGTGGTTATCCAAAGGTAGCAAGACAACAACTTTTAGAAGCTCTAAGTGATACACCTATAATAGAAGAACTTTAAATTCTTGATCACTTAAAGGATGCTCTTAGAGAAGAAGCAGAAATAAAAACCGTCTTTACCTGATACTTGTAACCATTAAACTCTATAAACTTCCTGATGTATAAAAGTTGTAATTCTATCAAGCTTTATGTATTAATTTCATTTTCCATTTTATTTTTAACTTAGGGTTAGTCTTGTTAACAGGCATGAATTTGTGTTAAGTAATCTTCTCACAAATTGGGGGAGATTGTTGTGCAAGACATGCATGTACTTTAACAAGACTAAGTCAAATTGACAACCCTAAGTAAGTTGTATTGTAATCTTAGTTTGCATTTGTAGTTGTAACATTTAAAGTCTGTAAAAATGTAAAAGAGAAGACCGGAGTCTTTTTGTTTAAACAGTATCAAGCCTAAGGATTCCATCTGAAAGAAGATCAAGAAGGTCATGCCTCAGAAGAATTTTTGAAGAAGCTTGGAGTTGAATAAATCTGTTTGGATAAAAATATTCTAAGTCAAGATCTCTACAAGTCACAGATTTAGTGTTATAGAGAAGTCACTAGAGAACTCCAAATGACTTATCGAGAAGTCAGGAAAGGTACTAGAGAACTCACAGAGATATCGACAAGCCAAATTTAAGACATGAAGATTGGAGATATCGACAAGTCATTTCTTCACTAGAGAACTCAGAGTTATCGACAAGTCAACATTCATTAGAGAACTCTGAGTTATCGATAAGTCAAATTCCACTAGAGAACTCAGAGATATCGATAAGCCAAAATCCACTAGAGAACTCTGAGTTATCGATAAGTCAATAAGCCACTAGAGAACTCAGAGATATCGATAAGTCAAAATGAAGATATGAAGACTAGAGATCTCTACAAGCCAAATTCTCTTATAGAGAACTCAGAGACCTCTATAAGTTAAATTTACTATGGAGTATTAGAGATCTCGATAAGCCAATATACTTATCGAGATGTCAAGTTCTCTATAGACCAAAGGGAGATCTCGAGGTAAAATCTCAAAGTACAAAATTGCAGACTAGTTCAATTTCCAAGATCTACAATCAACAAACTATCTAAACAGCTGGATTGACAAGTCTACAAAAAGTAGCTTGAAGGATGTGCATGATCAATGGTGAAGGCTAACTGACAAAAGAAGATCAAAGTAAACACATGATGCTAAGATATTCTAAGTCAGAAATAGAAGATACACTTTTTAATAAATAGAAATGACAAGTGACTGTTTACAAAAGCTAATATCATGTCTTATTATAAACTGTGTAAACCAGCAGTTAACTAAATTATAAAGTTAACACTGGTCCTTTAGTAAGTTGTAACAATTCAGATAGAAAATCTTGTAACTCTCTCAAGAAGAAGCTAATTTCTTTATCAACAAAGAGCCTAGAAATTTTGTAGCAAAATATTCTTAATCTTAATATAAAATTAAATGAGTTTTAAAAAGATATGTGTTCTTTATTATTGCATGTTTAATTTCTACAGTTAACACATTTCATTACAAGATTCAATTTACTTTGTTCAACCAGTAAAAAGAATTCAAGAAAAGCATAAAAACAGTAAAACACATTCACCCCCTCTGTGTTTTATTCATTTCCTAACATCTCTCTTGTTTTTTAATTAGTAAAATGAATAACTTATTTAGAAAAACATTGTCATTATTTTAGACCTAATATAAGTTTCTAACATTATAATAAACTAGCATGATAACCCGTGCGAGGCACATGTCAGTTTCTAGATAATTTTGTGTAATATGCAATTACTATTTTCTTATCAGTGAATATTTTGTGTCTCATGTATATCAAACACAAGTTAATTATTTGTCAATATGTATGATCATCCGTCGGGACTATGTTGGTCATCCGTCGGAATCCTTGTTGATTAATCTGTCGGGAGCCTTTTTAGATAATCCATCGGGAGCCTTTCTGCCACTTGACTCTATTTTACTTATACATAATTACAAGACATCTTATATTAACAATTAGCCAACCTATTCTGCATATCAATCCAGTTTTCAATATGATTAAAGAATCCTACAACATCTACTCAACTAATATATTGTTATTTGTAGATATGTGCTATAAGACTTATTATTACATAAGCTACACTCTCGATGGATGTTTAGTGGTCATCCGTCGGGACTATAAAGTTCATCCATCGGGAGTATTGTAGAACATCCGTCGAGAGCTACAAAAATACTAAGTTAAATCTACTAAGGTGTTTTGTTCAACTTATCAACAAGTTCACAACATATTCCTAACAATCTCCCCCAATTTATGTCTACTAGAATTGTAGCCATAAATTAAGAGAAACTTGATGATAACAAAACACCCTAAATATAAAGATTGAATTATGGTAGATAAAAGTAGTAAGTGCTACAGTTTATTTGAAAATTGAACAAAGTAAAGTGTACAAAGAGTTCTCACAATCATTTTCAAGGTGCTCCTTTAGTCTGAGCAGATGTGATCTATCTCCTTGATTGTCTTGATTTTTTCCCAAGCTTCTTGTTGTTTTCTTCTATTTAATTTTGGAGTTGTTTGTGAAATTCAAGTTCTTCAGCATTCGATAGATCCAGTTTTTCTTGCATTTCCAATAGAGTCTCATTACTTGAGATGCTCAATTGGTCATCCAGTCTGAAGAATCTCCTAACACCTTTTTCATCCATGAATTCCATCATCCAGTAAGGCCTCAAGTGCACTCTATTTCCTGTGAAGGGAATTGATAGAGTCCTTGGGAGTGCATCTAAGGCTTTTCTGCTTCCTAGTTCTTCTATCTTCTTTAGAATCATTCTCTTGGCAGTCACATTAAATCCAAATTTTTTCTTGAAAGATGAGAAGATCTTTATCAAAATAGAACAACTCTCTTGAAGAATCCTGTGAAGGGGCCATATGATCTCTTTCCCACCCTTGTATCTGAACACCAATCTTTCAGGGAGATTTATGTGAGCATCAATTGCTCTTACTTCTTCTAGCTCATTGTTAGGGCGAAAACACGCGCTAATAATACACACAAGTATACACATTCGCAAGTAATATAGAATACTTTCTAGTTCGTTCCCACAGAGACTCAGACTAATTATTGTTCAATTAAACTCACTCACCAATGTATGATTACTTCTCAATGTTAAGACACTAACACTTAGAATTATTGACTAAATATTAACTACAATTAACTACTTAATTAATCACTATATTAACACTTAGAATTAACAATATTAAAACACTCATGAGATCACAACTTCATTACTACTTCCTTAAATAGTTATTGTTATTACTCTTAACATGCAACAGTGATGATATTAAACAATCATCACACACTAAGGTATTAAACAATTAACTAAAGAATTCCATAGCAAATCCGTTACGACCCCATGATCACGATTAGCCCATGATAGCACTTATCGTCATCATGGGTTCATATGAAAACATGATAAATAAACACAAGAGAATAATAACTAAACTAATTATATTAAACCAGAGTATGTCACAAGAGTAATTAGGTTCAAAGCAAAGAAAACTAGCATCCAACTTTACAATGAAATAAGAATCACAAGAAAATATGCTTCCTCTTCGTTGCGGTGTGCTAAAACGGTCTTCTTCCTTGTCTCCTTCTCTCCTTGCTTAATATCACCATCCAACCTTGTGAAAATGTCTCCAAATCTACTTATATAATAGTCCCATAAAACTCAGATTACATAGAAGTTGGAAGCCAAACAGAAGTAGAAGTCTAAAACAGATTATTATTTTTCCCGACCCTGCGCGGCCGCTCAGCATAGCTGAGCGGGCGCTCAGCCTTCTGCGCGGCCGCTCAGCATAGCTGAGCGGGCGCTCAGGACCCTACTGGAAAATTCCTGAGTTTGATCCGTTTCTTCGCTGCAATCTGCCCCTTTCTTTCCTCTCGCAATGCTCAACACATGCCAAGGCTTATTCTTGATGATTACTCCTCCGAAATGCAACTAATACCCTGAAATGCACAAACACTAGAAAAACGCATCAAATACACAAAATACTTGACTTCAAGAC
This sequence comes from Apium graveolens, assembly GCF_009905375.1. NCBI lineage: Eukaryota > Viridiplantae > Streptophyta > Magnoliopsida > Apiales > Apiaceae > Apium > Apium graveolens. The sequence goes on from NC_133650.1 coordinate 58,008,539, forward strand.
ACCCATTTAAGCTATTTTAAGACGTTTTAAGTGGTATAAAATGCCACTTATCACACCCCCAAACTTAAATCGATGCTTGTCCTCAAGCGTCACAGACTCAAAAATAAATAAAAACATGCATGAATGCAATCTATATGAAATGCAACGATCCCCCTTACTACGACCAATCCAACCAACTTACAACATCTCAACAAATGCAATTAGGCGACTAAAGATCAATCAAATCATGCAAATGAACATACATCCAGAAACGTGGTGTGTGCAGATGCTTACATATATGTTTCGGAACTAGACCAATTATTATGACTCAACTATCATCAAGGCAATCACATGATTATACAAAGAATAAAAATTCTAGGCACATAGTGACTTATAACACTACGAGAATCATGGAGTTTATTACGGAATCATGCTTTTTATTCAGAACAATAATGCTTATTTGACCGTGCAATGAGTGAGGTCCACAAAAGACTTATACAATGGTATCCATGTAGCGAGCGTTAGGTTAGCGGATCCCAGACTCTAAAAGCCTTAGGTCACTAGGCACAAAGTCCCCTAAGAACTTAATAAATCGAATACCAAAGAGCCCACCCGTGATCAATTATGCATAAACACATACTTCTTTTTTTTCTTTTTTTCTCTTTTTCTATTTTTTTTCTTTTTTTTTCAAAATTTCTGAACAAGTGCGTTTCGCTCCATCTTGCTCAACCCTAGACTACTCGCATAACATGCGAGCCGGCTACTAGCCAATTGACGCCTAGCCACAACTAGCAACAAATTCCATTTTTACTCCATTTTTTTTCTTTTTTATGCCTTTATCACTAAGAACCTATTATCAAATTCTAAGCATAATAACTAGATTAACCTCGAAAATAATCAGATCATAACAACAATCTAGTCCTTAAGCATTCTCTAAGACTTAGTGAAAATACAAGTGCTTCTAGCATGCATATCAACCTACACGACTCAATCATCACTTTAATGCCATCACTACACTCGTATCAACATCACAAATTAGTCGATAAATCATCGCAAAAGGGATCATGGCATATGCATGAGCTATATGATATGATAAACAAATAAAGCTATAAAATAAAAAAAAACTATATGGCAAAAATTTTGCAACTATATGAACTAAACTATCATGAATATGCAGCTATATGACACACACACACAAAATATTCCTTAACTACCACCCCCAAACTTAAAATCTTCACTGTCCCCAGTGAAGGTAGTAGAAAGGAACACAGGGTATACCTACTCGGAGTCATCATCATCATCACCCTCAGTGGGTGGAGTATCAGGCGGCGGGTATGCAGAGTCCTCACCAAAAACTGGCCACTGGATGTCAGCTCCAAGGCCCCGAAAAGCAGTCCCTAATACAAGGGTGAGCTCCTGAGCAAACCTGCTCTGCGTCTCGTACATGGCATCCATCCGCCGTGACAGCCTCCTATACTGGGTATCTGCCATCCCAGCACCCTCCTGAGCTCTCGAAGAACCAGCCTCATCACGCCTAGGCCTAGCCATAGTAGCACCTCGTGCTAGACGCCCTCGTGGAAGACGATAACCCAGCCCATGCTCCTCGGGCTCACCACCGGTCCACTCCTGCATCCCATTCAGAGTCCCAGAATCAATCGAAGCGGCCGACAACTGCAACTGCTCATGAGATGGCCAGTTCACTCCCATTGCTCGGCAAAGCTTCGTGACCGTGGATGCATAAGGGATGTTCATGTGCTTAGCTCCCTTCAAAAACTTCAGAATCCCTTGGTAGATGAACTCACCAAGGTCCATATAGTACTCGTCATTCAAAATTCCCCACAACAACTGTGCTCTCTCAACTGTGACCTCATGTGCATGCGAAGAAGGCAGAATATTAGCACAAATAAACGCATTCCATGCACGGGCATACCTGTTCATAGCGATCGCCGGGAAGTGACGATACTCATTAGTTCCTGTCCTGAAGGTCCAAACTGTGCCCGGCCTACAGAGAGTAGCACAAATCAAATCCAAGTCAAAATCCTCAGCAGTGTTCTCATTCCAGTTCTCCTCCTCGGGCTTCCTCTCTCGCTGCCCAATTATACGGCGAATCGCCGCTGGGTGATAATCAACCGTCAGCCCTCGGACCACAGAAAACCCATTCTTCTCGGCCTTCACGTTCGCATAGAACTCGCGAACCACGCTCATCGGCACTGCTTCAGGTGACTCACAGAAAGCTATCCACCCCTTCTCTGCAATCATAGGTAGCAACTCACCATCCCTCCCCGATGGTAAAAACCTCCTCTCCTTCAAAATTGACTTCCCCAAAAGCCTAATGTACTCCTCCTCCGCAGCTCTGTCATTCAACCGAGGCCTCGCAGCAGTACCCCTCGACGAATCAGCAGTAGGGACTGTGCTGCTGCTATCAATAGTCCTTGCTCTCTTGAGTGCCATTGAATCTGAATACCAGTGCTTGAGAATAGTGTTTTTGTGTTTGGGAGAGAGTTTAAGTGTAGAAAGTGTGTGGGAGATGTATGGGATAGGTGTATGTATTTATAGGGTATGGATTAGGTTAAAATAAGATTAGGAGTGGGTTTGAGGGATAAAATTATGGGGTAATGGGGAAAAGAAATCGTGGGTAATGGGACTGTAATTTATTTTTTTGATTTACTGATTTTTTATGAACTTAAAAAAAAAATTCTGGCAGCCGACCCCTGAGCGGTCGCTCAGCAAAGCTGAGCGGGCGCTAGGGGGTCTCTGGAAAAAAAAATTTCGAGCCCGGTTTTTCTGATTTTTTTGTGGTTTTGGATAGTTTATTAACTTCTAAGGGTTCCTGTAGCAACAAATCATGGGTTGCCTCCCACGCAGCGCTTCTTTTTCGTCATTAGCTTGACGTTGCGTACCTTCCTCAAGTTGATAATAAAACGGCTCTAACCACTTCTCGGTTTGCCGTATCCCCATAGTAGTGCTTCAAATGCTGACCATTAAACTTGAATGCTTGGTCCAGATCATTCTCAAAAATCTCCACCGCTCCATGTGGAAACACAGTTTTGACAATAAAAGGTCCAGACCACCTTGATTTCAACTTCCCAGGAAAAAGACGGAGACGAGAGTTGAATAAGAGAACTTGTTACCCCGGCACGAATAACTTAGGATGTAGCTTCCTATCGTGCCACCTCTTCACCTTTTCCTTGTACATTTTGTTATTCTCGTATGCTTGAAGTCGAAATTCATCAAGTTCATTAAGCTGAAGCATTCTCTTCTTACCAGTTGCATCTAAATCCAGGTTCAACTTTTTCAACGCCCAATAGGCCTTATGCTCAAGCTCCGCAGGTAAATGACATCCCTTACCATACACCAGTTGAAATGGGGACATACCAAGTGGAGTTTTGTATGCTGTTCTGTAAGCCCAAACAGCTTCATCGAGCTTTAAAGACCAATCCTTCCTTGATGGACAAACAACCTTCTCTAGAATGTGCTTGGTCTCTCTGTTAGACACTTCCGCTTGACCATTTGTTTGCGGATGATAGATAGTAGCAACTCGATGATTCACATTATAACGCTGCATCATAAAAGTGAACTTACGGTTACAGAAATGCGACCCTTCATCATTTATGATTACCCGAGGCGTTCCAAACCTTATGAAAATCTACTTATGAAGAAAATTCAACACTGCCTTTGCATCATTTGTCGGTAGAGCTTTGACTTCTACCCATTTTGAGACATAATCGACTGCCAGCAAGATGTACTGATTATTGCAGGACGAGGCAAAAGGCCCCATGAAATTGATTCCCCAAACATCAAAGACCTCGACTTCAAGCATCACATTTAACGGCATCTCATCCTTTCTCGTCAAATTTCCCACTCTTTGGCAACGATCACACCTTAAGACAAACCGATGAGCATCCTTAAATAAAGTAGGCCAGAAAAAACCTACTTGCAGAATACGAGCTGCCATCTTCTCACCACCATAGTGTCCACCATAAACTGTGGAGTGGCAGTCTCGTAATATCCCCTCCGTCTCACAGAACGGGATACATCTCCTGATGATATGGTCAGCTTCCTGTCTAAACAAATATGGTTCATCCCACATATACCACTTCACCTCATGCAGAAACTTTTTCTTTTGAGCTGAGGTCAAATTATGAGGCATTATATTGCTGACAAGATAGTTTACAATATCGGCAAACCATGGCTCTTCCTCCTGAACTGCGAACAACTGCTCATCCGGAAAAGATTCGTTGATCAATGTCTTATCCTGTGAAGTAGACTCGGGATTCTCCAATCAAGAGAGATGGTCAGCTACTTGATTCTCAGTACCTTTTCGGTCCTTGATCTCTAACTCAAATTCCTGAAGTAAGAGCACCCAACGAATGAGTCTCGGCTTCGAATCCTTCTTGGAATCCAAATAGCGAATGACCGCATGATCTGTGAATACTGTCACTTTTGTCCCAAGCAGATAAGATCAAAATTTCTCGAAACCAAAGACTATAGCCAAGAGCTCCTTTTCAGTAGTTGTGTAGTTCATTTGGGACCCATTTAAGGTCTTACTAGCATAGTAGACCACATGGAAGAGATTATTTTTACGCTGCCCAAGAACTGCACCTACCGCATAATCACTCGCATCACACATCATCTCAAACGGCTCTGTCCAATCCGGTGCTGTAATAACTGGTGCAGTGATTAAACTCTTCTTGAGAGTCTCGAATGCCTTCAAACATTCATCATCAAATTTGAAAGGCACATCTTTCTCAAGCAAGTTGCACAACGGCTTAGATATCTTTGAAAAGTCCTTGATGAACCGCCGATAAAAACCCGCATTACCAAGAAAACTACGGATTCCTTTCACAGAAATAGGTGGGGGAAGATTTTCAATGACTCCCACATTGGCTTTATCCACCTCAAGACCCTTGCTAGAGACCTTATGCCCCAGAATAATGCCTTCACGCACCATAAAATGACATTTCTCCCAATTGAGCACTAAATTAGTTTCCACACACCTTTTGAGCACGACACGAAGACTATTCAAACATTCATCATACGAATGTCCAAAGATGGAGAAGTCGTCCATGAACACCTCAACATTATTCCCAATCATGTCAGAGAATATAGCCATCATACATCTCTGAAAAGTGGCCAGTGCGCCACATAACCCAAACGAAACTCTGCGAAAAGCAAACGTGCCAAATGGACAAGTAAAGGTAGTCTTTTCCTGATCCTCTGGTGCAATACAAATCTGATTATACCCTGAGTAACCATCCAGAAGACAATAATACTCATGACCAGCCAACCTGTCAAGCATCTGATCAATAAATGGAAGAGGGAAGTGATCCTTCCTCGTGGCCTTGTTCAACTTTCGGTAATCCATGCATACTCTCCATCCTGTAACTGTTCGAGTGGGGATGAACTCATTCTTCTCAATTTCTACCACAGTGATACCTCCTTTCTTAGGCACACATTGTACGGGGCTCACCCAAGAACTGTCAGAAATAGGATAAATGATGCCTGCATCTAGCCATTTCAGAATTTCTTTCTTCACCACCTCCTTCATGATAGGATTAAGTCTGTGCTGCTGCTCAACAGTTGGCTTACTACCCTCCTCTAGTAGAATCTTATGCATACAATATGAAGGGCTGATCCCTTTGATGTCTGCTATGGTCCATCCAATAGCTAATTTGAATTTTCTTAAAATCCTTAAGAGTTTGTCTTCCTCACTACCTGAAAGGTCAGATGCAATAATAACAGGTAAAGCAGATGCATCACCTAAAAAAGCATACCTCAAGTGTTCAGGTAATGGCTTGAGCTCCAAGGTAGGTGCTTCCTCAATTGATGGCTTGAGCTTTCCTTCAGCATTCTTGAGGTCAGAAGTACCAAGAGATTCAAACGGCATGTCCAGCTTTCGCCTCCAGGGAGAATGATACACTGACAGCCCTCCTGGCTCTTTGCTTTTTAAGTCTTTTTGTAGAACTAGAGACTTTGGGAGCTTCATCATCAGAATTTAGCTTTCTAAGCATTTTTAGGGGCCTAGAACTCCCAATTTCGGTATCCTTCTGAGAAGAGACCTTCTCAGCTTCTACAACAACAGGTTATGACATTGGAACCTGTTCCTCACTGTCTGACTCATCTCTCAGAACAATCCTCCTTCTCTTCTGTTGTGTCTGAGGTACAGTCTTTGTTCTCTTAGGTTTTGAAGATGAAGGCCTCACAGGATGTGCTGATGGTGAAGGTTGAGATGTCTGTGATGGTTTGAAATATGTCCTGATGGAGGGTTGAGTAGGTTGAGATTGAGAAGTTTGAGGTGTAGTTATGGTATGTTCTGATGGCTGTTGTGGTGGCTGGGATGTGCTGGTGGGTTGAACATCAGGGTAAACAGATGTGGGTTTAAGGATTAGCATTTACCATGATCTGTTTGACAAACTGAGGTATTTGTAAGGGTCTAACCACTTGTTTCTTAATTTCATCATTTAACAAATCATTAAAAGCTCTTTTTGCAAGCTTAAAGGGTGGAATTAAATCAGTGGTAGGTTGGGCTTCATCAGCACAACAAAAATTATATACAAGCTGACAGAATCTAGCAAAATATACTACATTCCTATCCTCTATCATCCTATCCCCTATAAAACCTAGCACTGCACTTGCAAAATCAAAGTGAGTTTGATGAATAAGAGCATACCCGATTTGCTGACTCATTATGGGAATAACATCAAAGTTGGAGCACTTATTGGCGAATGCCTTAGTGATACAATCGAAGAAAAAGCTCCATTCCTTCCTGATATTTGCTCTTTTCAATTGTCCAAGCTTTCCCAAACTTTTCTCATAGCCCAAACTGGCCATGAGCTGTTGTAGAACAGGGTCCTCCACTATTGAGAATGTACAGCCTTCTGGTATGTGGAGAGCTTTGCGAACTGCCCCAGGAGTAACAACATGTTCAACATCATTTACTTCAAATACGATGCTTGGAGTACCAGTAGCACCACCATCATCAAAATGCCCAGTCCCCCAAAACGTCAGAACTTGTTTGCTTGAAATAGTTTGAGGTTGGGTCAAAGCATACCCAATCTCACTATTTGTTAAGAAATCTTGCAAACAGTGCAAATCTGATAGAGCTTCTGCCTTGTTCAAGATTGCAGCATAGTTGTTTGGTACAAACTTAGCTCCATCAACAATTAAATCCTTGGGTGCCATGAGAAGTAAGTGAGAAATAAAATTGCCTGTAAGGTGTTTGATAAAATGTCTGTAGAGAAACCGTCAGAAAAAGTGAGAGAGAATAAGAAAAGCGAGAGAGTAGAATGAAAATGAAAATAAAAGATTTAAAAGTCTTTTATCTCTTTTACTTAGACACCCCACGTGACAACAGTTAATAAGGAGTGGAACAGACCTTTACACCTGTCAGACATGCAGCAGTTAAGGCAAAAGTTAATGGGTACGGTAAATAAGCAATTATTACTTTGCACGTTCAGTTTGAAAAAAAAACCGTTCCTACTAAATAAATGATTATTACTGCTTTATCTCTCATAAACGAATATTTTGAAAAAAAAATGACCGTTGAGGTAATGACAAAAAATAAACCAAGTAAATAAATACTAGCATGTCAGCATCAGAACATGATTATTATCAGGATTTAAAAGTCATCAAAATATGGCTTCTTAACTCGAAGAGTGAATGTTTATTCCTGTTATTCTTCACACAAATACTGATATGGGTACATTAGAACTTAATCATCAGAACTTCCATCAGAACTTGTCCTCAGAATTTATGCAACTAACACTTAAACAGTTCATCCAAAATAACATTTATCACCACATTATTTTTCATCATTCATATAGAGTGTATGTGTGTGCATTAAGCTAAATATCAGACAAAGAGTAAAGTCTGATTCACTTCAGTACATCTTAGAAATAAGGCATAACTAAGAACTTTGCTTAAAATTTGTCATTATTCTGAAGTCTACTATAGAATGAGTTCATGCATGAGTCCACCTCAACTATTTTTTTGCTCATTTTATGCATCTTTTGAAATTACTTTTTATAGTGGCTTCTCAGTGTAAGTGAGTCACAACTGCTTATCAAAATTTATGCTATTATCAGAGTATTTCTCCAGTAATCATAGAGTGTGAAAAGTCACCAAGAAAAATTTTATGTTACTTTTCTAGTGCATATTACTTAATACCAGCAATGCACTTGGGTCTTCCCTTCCACATTTTTACTCTAGATCTCAAAGGAGTACCTGATTTTTATTTCTTTTCTTTTCTTTTTCTTTTGATAAGTAAGGCTTATCAGCACTTAGTTCATTCACCAGATTTACTAACATCAGAACTTAACAAATAAGAAGCACTAGTCTAGTTTTTAACTTAGTAATAAGATACAAAAAGTAAACTTAACTATGCTCAATATCAGAATTTTCTTGTGTTAAGAGATTCCCATATAAACGATTACTTCAGACATGAGATCTTTAGTATATTAAAGACTACTAGTTCAGCATTTAGCACAATTATCCTCATTGGATTGAATAGTCACAGAAACAGTCATATCACTATCAGAGTTTAGAAATTCACATCAGATAACAATCAACACTTAGAAAATTTCTAATTAAGCACAGAATACACAAAGATAGTAATATCTGTAAATACTGATCATAAAGTCTGATGTATCAGAACATAAACTAAGCAGATTTAGAGAAAGAACCTGAAACCATTCCAAGTTCATTTACCAATCTTGTAAAAGTAGTTTCACACAGTGGTTTTGTGAAGATATCTGCTAGTTGTTGATCTGTTGGAACAAAATGCAATTCCACTGTACCTTCATTTACATGTTCCATTATGAAGTGGTACCTAATGCTGATGTGCTTTGTCATTGAGTGTTGAACTGGATTACCTGTCATAGCAATAGCACTTTGATTATCACAGTATATAGGAATTTTAGAAAATTCTAACCCATAATCCAGTAACTGATTCTTCATCCCAAGAATCTATGCACAACAGCTTCCTGCAGCAATGTATTCTGCTTCTACAGTTGATGTGGAAATTGACTTCTGTTTCTTGCTAAACCAAGAAACTAATCTGCCTCCAAGAAATTGGCAGCTTCCACTTGTGCTTTTCCTGTCAATTTTGCATCCTGCAAAATCTGCATCTGAGTAACCTATTAGCTTAAAGTCTGATTCTCTAGGATACCACAATCCCAGGTCAGCTGTACCCTTAAGGTACTTGAAAATTCTTTTCACAGCTGTTAAGTGAGGTTCTCTTGGATCTGCTTCAAATCTTGCACAAAGACAGGTAGCATACATGATATCCGGTCTACTTGCAGTTAGATAGAGTAATGAGCCAATCATACCTCTGTAATCAGTAATATCTACTGATGTACCAGTATCCTTATCCAATTTTGTTGCAGTGGTCATAAGAGTGGATGCACTTGAACAATCTTGCATTCCAAATTTCTTCAACAAATTTCCGATGTACTTAGATTGACAAATAAAAGTTCCTTCTTCATTCTGCTTGACTTGAAGGCCCAGAAAATAGCTGAGTTCTCCCATCATACTCATTTGATATCTTGACTGCATCAGCTTGGCAAACTTTTTACTAAGTCTGTCATTTGTAGAACCAAAAATGATATCATCAACATATATCTGCACCAAAAGTAAGTCCTTTCCATGGTTGAGATAAAACAATGTTTTGTCAATAGTCCCTCTGTTAAATCCACTTTCCAGAAGAAACTGAGCTAGTGTCTCATACCATGCTCTTGGAGCTTGCTTAAGGCCATAAAGTGCTTTGTCAAGTTTATAGACATGATTAGGAAATATTACATCTACATAACCTGGAAGTTGTTCAACATATACTTCCTCTTCCAATTCTCCATTGAGAAAAGCACTTTTCACATCCATTTGAAAGACTGTAAACTTTTTATAAGCAGCATAAGCCAAAAATATCCTTATGGCTTCCAATCTAGCAACTGGTGCAAATGTTTCATCATAATCAATTCCTACCTGTTGAGAATATCCTTTTACAACCACCCTTGCTTTATTCCTTGTAATTATGCCATCACTATCAGTTTTGTTTCTGAACACCCACTTTGTACCAGCAACAGATCTGTTCTTTGGTCTTGGTACTAGGGTCCAGACTTTATTTCTTTCAAATTCATTTAACTCTTCCTGCATTGCTTGCACCCAATCAGCATTTTGAAGAGCTTCTTCCACTTTCTTTGGTTCAGTCTGAGAGAGAAAAGAGTGATAAAGACATTCATTTGATGTAGTTGTTCTAATTCTAACACCTGCATCAGGATTTCCAATAATTAAGTCAGGTGTATGTGCTTTAGTCCACTTCCTTGCAGATGGAAGATTTTCTCTAGAACTGGATGCTCCCCCATGATCCATGCTGTCTTCATCAACATTTTCTGATGCCCCCCCTGAAATTATGCTCTCTGAGTTGGATCCTTTAGAATTTGAGTTTCCATAATTATCAGCACTTGAGTTTCCAGAATTATCAGAACTTGGCCAATCAGAAAATGATGAATCAGAACTTGAAGAGCCTGTTGTAGGTTCTGATGCTTCTTGAGATGTGGTTGTATCTTCAGTATGCTCCCCCTACACAGGTGCATCTTCCTTTGGCGTAGTCACCACAGTTTCAATAACATCAGAGTTTAATCCATTAGATTTTGTAGTATCAGGATTTAGACTGTCAGGATTTACAGTATCAGAATTTAAAACTTCATTCTCAAATCTCAGCTAATCATGATCATTGAAATCTTCAAGTCCTATAATCTTCTTATCATCAAAAGAGACATTGATAGATTTCATGACAACCCTTGTTCTTAAATTGTAGACTCTGAAGGCTTTTGTGGAAAGTGGATATCCAAAAAAAAATCATTCATCAACTTTTAGATCAAATTTGGATAGCTGTTCCGGATGAGTCTTAAGAACAAAACACTTGCATCCAAAGACATGAAAATACTTCAGATTTGGCTTCTTTTTTTCACCATCTCATATGGTGTTTTTCCATGCTTGTTAATGAGTGTTGCATTCTGAGTAAAACAAGCAGTCTCCACAGCTTCAGCCCAAAAGTAGGTTGGCAACTTTGCTTCATCAAGCATAGTTCGTGCAGCTTCAATAAGAGTTCTATTCTTTCTTTCAACAATTCCATTTTGTTGTGGAGTTCCAGGAGCAGAAAATTCCTGCTTTATTCCATGGTCTTTGCAGAACTCTTCCATGATCAAATTCTTGAACTCAGTTCCATTATCACTTCTTATGATCTTCACAGAATCTTTGACCAATTTATCCAATTGCTTGACATGATCAATCAAAATAGATGCAGTTTCACTTTTTGTGTGGAAGAAATACACCCATATGTATATGGTGAACTCATCCACTATGACCATAGCATATTTCTTCTTTGCAATAGACATGACATTCACTGGACCAAATAGATCAACATGTAGTAGGTGATAAGGCTCAAGAATTGAAGATTCAGTCTTGCTCTTGAATGAAGATTTTCTTTGTTTTGCCTTTTGACAGGAATCACAAAGACCATCAGGAGCAAATATTGATTTTGGAAAACCTCTCACAAGATCTTTCTTGACTAGTTCATTTATATTGTTGAAATTTAAATGAGAGAGTTTCTTGTGCTAATTCCAGCTTTCTTCAATTGATGCTCTACTTAACAGAAAGATTGCAGAACCATCAGTACTTGTTGAAAGCTTGGCTTCATAAATGTTACCATGCCTGTATCCTTTCAGAATAACTTTGCCTGTAGATTTGCTTACAACTTCACAGTTTTCTTCAAAGAAATCCACATGATAACCTCTGTCACAAATTTGACTAACACTCAGAAAATTGTGTTTAAGTCCTGAGACTAGAGATACTTTTTCAATGATGACATTCCCCAGTTTGATATTGCCATATCCCAAAGTTTTTCCCATGTTGCCATCTCCATAAGAAACACTTGGGCCAGCTTTCTCCACAAAGTCTGATAGCAGGGCTTTATTTCCAGTCATATGTCCTGAACATCCACTATCCAGAACTAGGATGTTTTTCCTGTTGCCCTGCAATCACAAAGACCACTAATGATTAGTTTTAAGGACCCAGACTTGCTTGGATCCTTTGGCCTTATTAAGTTTGTTAACATTTGCAGCGGATTTAGCATCCGAATTTATGTTAACAGTTTTCTTATCAGCATTTACAGTATCAGACTTTGCATCAGAACTTACACTAGAAGGAATAATGCTAACTTTCTTTAAAGAAGGTTTTATTTGATAATAATTATAGTATAAACTATGATATTCCTTACAAGTATAAATGGAATGCCATAAACTACCACTATGAAAACAAGGATTTTGTGGCCTATATCTAACAGACTGACTCTTAACTCCTGACTTTGAAGGTAAGGAGTTTATGTTCTTATTTTTCCTGTAAAAAGAAGCCAGATGGTTAGAATTTCCACAGTTATAACATTTCTTTCTAGGAGCATTATGAAAAGGCTTATAATCATTACTTTTATTCACACCTTCCTTTCCATTCCTATTTTTCCTAGGAGGATTTACCTTGTTTATATTCTTAATATCTTTCAGCTTATGCTTAAGCTGCTTCTTTGTCATTAAGCCTATGTTTACTTCAGTTGGCTTACCCTGTTTTGGTTTGTCAGAAGTTAATTTCTTTTTAACTTCTGAGTTATCAATATCAGACTTTACAGCTACAAACTTAACATGATTTACCTTTGGTTTTTGTTTAACAACTATAGGCTCAATCTCTACAGTTCCCTTACCATTCTTATCATCTCCATAACCTAAGCCCTCTTTCCAGTTTCCACTACTAAGAATATCCTGAGTTGCTTTACCAGAGTTAGTCCAAGTCCTGATAATCTCTCTTTCCTTTTCTAACTCAGTTTTTAGAGATTCATTCATTTTAAGTACTTCATCCCTAACATAAAAAGCATCATTTTTATCTTTCTGAGTTTGATGGAACATGACTAACTCTTTTTCTAAATAATCATTCCTCTTTTTATAAGCAAGATTTTCAGAAGTTAATCTTTCACATGTTAAAGTTTGATCTCTATAACTTATGAACATGGTTTTAAGATATCTTCTCAACTCATTAATATCATCAGTATGAAAGGTATAAGTAGTTTGAGGTACCTTTAACTCAGCAACATCAGAACTGCTATCAGCATTTGCCATCAAGGCATAGTTCACCTTACTTTTAGAATCTGAAGTGTTTGTCCAGCTTTTCTTCTTTGTGACAAGAGCCTTGCCTTTGTCACTCCTCACTTTCTTGCAATCAGGAGATATGTGGCCTTTCTCACCACAGTTGTAGCATTTGACATTTGTGTATTCTCCTCTGTCAGACTTTCCTCCTTTGCCTTCAGATTTTCTGAATCTCTTCTTATCAGAACTTGCACCTTTCCTGGAAGACTTCTTTCCCTTTCTGAATTTACTGTATGCAATCCGTGTGATTCCTTTCACCATAAGAGCACACGGCTTCAACATCTCTTCATCAGGATCCATCTCAGGTAAGCTTTCAGTTTCTGAGTCATCATCAGTATCAGAATTTGATGATTCAGTATCAGACTTTGTGATGAGAGCTTTTCCCTTGCCTTTCCTTGAGGCAGTTGCTTTGAGGGATTCCTCCTCAGGCTTAAGAGCAACTGTCCTTGACTTTCTTCCATTCCTCTTGCTTCTTTGTTCCATCTCAAGTTCATGAGTCTTGAGCATCCCATAAATTTCATCAAGAGTTGTTTCTTTAAGAGCATAGCTGTCTCTTATAGTGGTGGCCTTCAAATCCCAACATTCAGGAAGAGCTAACAGGAATTTAAGATTTGAATCTTCAAGATCATATTCCTTGTCAACTAGTGATAAATCATTCAAGAGTTTGACAAATCTGTCATATAAACCAGTTAATGACTCATCGGGCTTTGAGTCAAAGTGTTCATACTCTTGAGTGAGTATAGTCTTCCTGTTTTTCTTAATTGAATCAGTTCCCTGGCATCTTGTCTCCAAGGCATCCCATATCTCCTTTGCAGTCTTGCAGTTGATTACCCTGTTTGACATTACATTATCAATGGCACTATGCAGCAAGTGTCGTACCTTATCATCCTTAGCAATTGATGAGATATCTTCAGCAGTGTAATCACTCTTCTCCTTTGGTACAGACTTTGTTGGTTTACCTGCAACTACAACAGGGAGTTTGGTTGGCTTGTGTGGTCCGTCGTTGATTCTGTCAAGGTATTCTGGATCAGTAGCTTCCAGAAACATAGACATCCTCACCTTCCATATGGGATATTCAGATGGTTTCAGTATGGGAACTCTAATAGTCTCATATCGACTGTGGATTTGCGTCTTTGGAGGTTCTTCAGTTTTGGTGGGCTTGGTTGAAGTTTGTTCTTCTTCAGACATGATTATTTTTGGATCTTAAATTGTTTGTGTGTTAACAGATCTGCTCTGATACCACTTGTTAGGTCACACACACTGTAGAAGGGGGTTAAATACAGTGTTTATCACAATCAAATTGAATATAAGAACACAAGTAACAGAAAACAGATTTTATTCAACACAATAAACTCTGTTACAATATGGAACTGTCCTCTCTCAGTGATGAACAACTTATCACGAGAGCTGTTAGGGTTATAATAAATAATAACTTTGATTATGATAACACATATAGTGTAAACCCTATATCTGTGTTTATATACTACACAGTTACAAGATAATCTCTAATTGATATTGAATATGATTCTGTATCCTAAAATATATCAATTAGATATCTTCTTTTCTTCCAAGTATTCTACTCTTCATAGAATTCCTTCTTCATGCATATCTCTTCTTGCATTTGTCTTGATCTTCTTTCCTTTCAATCAGACGCCTTTCTTATCTAAAAGTCTCCTTAAGTCCTGATATTATCTCCTGATAAATATCTCCTGATAACTTAAGTTCTGACAACTTAAGTTCTGACTTCAGTATAAGTACTGATTTCCAGTTAAGTACTGATTTGTCCTGTTAAGTAAGATCTGAAAACTAAACACAAATCATATTAGTCATGACATTATCAAATATATCTAACATGTTCTTAATCCTAAGGACCGGGACATAACCGGATCCTTGAGATGGGTCGTAGAGCCTGGGTACCCGACTGGATCTATATAGTGAGATATAGATCTGCACTGTATCCTGGCTGATCAGCAGGATATAGGTGCGAACTAGTGTCCAGTCTAATTTTTTGTTGATCGCCACCTGTTAGGTCCCAATTTGTTTGTAGAAGGGGGGTTGAATGCAAACAATACCGTTTAATCGAATAAAATGCGGAATAAAATGGTGAAACAAAATTCAAGTTAAATAAAACTTTTATTAAACTTGAAAGGTGTTACAACTACGGTATCGGTTACAAGGGATTAATCTCAAATCAATTATTACAAATCTAGAATAAATTCGACATGAACTTTTTCTATTTTTGCAATTAAAAGATCAAATGCTAAATGCGATTTGAGATTAAGTTCTAGGGATTTTAATCCGCTAGATTGTTACACAAGAACAAGATAAATAATTCTAGTGGATTGGATTTAACTTAACAATCTAGAATTTTGATCTTGAATAAAGCAGATGAAAAATGAAATGTTGTGCCTTTGTTTTCTGCTGTGTTCTTGACTTGTGTTCTCTGTTTGATTGCTTTGAAATGATCTGCTTCTGTTTGTTTAAGTAAACAGATCACTCAAATTGAATCAGCATGACATTCGACAAGACAATCCAAAATGAACTAGCAAGACAATCATTTGAACAGATAGAACTTTCGGTAGGACAATTACTTGACTTGGAAAGACTATCGGTAGAACAATAGAATGACTTGGTAGAACTATCCAGAAAGACTTGGTAGGACTTTCGGTATGACAATCCAATTGTCATACCAGTTCAAATCTGATTTACTGATTTTCTTTTTGAATATAAATCCAAAATCATTTCTGAAAAATGCATAATATTAATTCAGAATTAATTAACCAACTAATTCAATTAATCAATAAATTAATCTTTGCAGATTTAATTTATTCTCTTAATTAAATTAAATGACTTAATTAATTAATAGAGAATTAATACTACTCTTGAACAACAACCATTCTTCTGAAAATCTTCTGAAAATCACTGTCAATTATGAATCAATTCCACCACTTTAATGTAGACACTCGATGTACTGTCTGGTTCATGAGTGACTAACTTTCGTGACGTTTCTTCAAGCCTTGACCTTGATACTCTTGATTTTCTTCAGACTAAATCCTTGCAATTAATTGATACCCTGACGAGATCTCTGTCACTTGATTAAATCCACAATCTTGATTTATATCACTAAGGCTTGATCAATTTCTTGAGCTTCTTCCAGTGAATTAAGTCTTCAAGTCTGTAGATGAATAATGTTTCTTAACCCTTTGACAGATGTTACTTTGTGAGATCTCTCTGACGATAGATCCACTATTTACTTATTACATTCTTATTTGAGTTGAGTTAAATCCTCGAATATACAAATAGGCTATGCCATATGCCCTTCAATCTCCCCCTATTTGCTTGTTAGACAATAACAACAAATACCTAGAGGATAACTCAACTAACAAATAAGAAAAAGATATAAACAGTAATGCAAAGTAAATAGCAGAAAAGTTCTGGATTATATTTAACATTTTCCAGATTCCAAAAGAAATTTACAAGTGAATACAAGATAGATGTTCCTCTAGCCTGGACATATAACTAGATTAGACTATCTTGATTCATAAAGCTCTAATCATATTACATTGAGTTTTGAGCTAATTGACTTCAGTTGTCTTCTCTTCTGACTTCACCTTCTTCTAAATCTTGAAGCAACTCTTTGTCAAAGACACGATCCTTTTCTGAAGTGAAGCTTGCTGGTCTGACTGGTTGAACTCCAACTGACTTCAGCTTATTCTTGATCTGATTGTACCTTTTAATATTCTTTTCATAATAAGCCTGAATCAAATCAGCAGCTTGAGTCTTCAACATGGATGAGTATCCAGCAGTTCTTAAATGATGTTCCATCCAGACCAGATGCTTAGCTGAGTAGTCTTTAAGAGATTGTACATCTAGCTGACAGATTTGAAGATAATCAGACTTAAAGAATCTCACCTGATGAGGATTGTTGACCACTTGAGGACTAGCCCTGCTGGTAAACTCTTTAAGCCTTTCTCGAAGAACTTCATTCAATTCTGAGCTTCTTTTTACTTTATTGAGAAGAACCCAAATCTCTGACAAAGAACGATTCTCAAACAGATGAAGTGACACCTTGAAAGATCCTTCACTCTGACAATATACAAAAATGCTCATCTCATTTAGGGATCTATCAAAAGCAGCTGTGATACTTGAGACTTCAGTCTTGATAGCATTCATGTACATGTCATTGTTAGGGTTTGAGATTTCCAGCTTGTCAAGAAGATGTAGGAACTGCCTATCATTGTTAGTGCTCAGCTGAGGCATATCAAGTACTCTCCTAGCTTCATCCCATTTTTCACCAATCTTCAGTCTGACATCTCTTCTCCTTTCTTGAGCCTTAATGTCATGAAGACGTTGCTTTTGAAGAGTTTCTGTTCTTTGTATGTCTTTCCTCATGTCAATGATCTGGGAGACCTTTTTAAGTTCAGCTTCTTTTCTTTTCATCTCTGACTGCTGCTGCTGAAACTCTTTCTCAAAGATAGGATCCACTGTAGTTTCCTCTTCCCATTCTCCAAAATCACTTTCCTCTTCAGCTTCAAATAAACCATCTTTATCTTCCAAGACTGGTTCAGTGGGAATGTCAAAAATATCAAAGTCATCCTGTTCTCCACTGTAGTAGACATCATCAGCCTTTCCTTTGTCTCCAGCAGAGGTATCTTTTTCTTTCCCCTTTCCACTACTCTCTTTCTTCTCCCCCTTAGTTGAGGGATCCTCTACGGACTTTCCCTTAGATCCTCCATGACCTCCATGACCTCCCGAGCCTGAGCCTCCACCAGACGGCCCTTCAAAGTAAGTCCTATTTTCTTCATTGGGATAGTGAGAATTTTTGATCATATAGTACAGGTGCTTCATCCCTTCATTCAGATGTTCCATACCTGTCTCTATCTTCAGAAATCTGGAGGAATCCAGTGAATGATTCATTTCAACCAAATCTTCAAGAGAAGTCATCCTTGTATGTAGAGAGCAGAAGTTAGAAATGTCATCAGCTAATAAAGTTAGAGTTTCCTGAATGGAATTGAGCTTTGGTGTGACAGTGTTCTTGAGATCTGAGATATCATTCCTTATGAGTGCCAGCTGATTGTTGACAGAGGTGGAAGAAGAAGACCGTTCAACCACTTATGCTTTGAATGCTTGAGCCTCAGCTTGGCTTTTTGCAAGTTCTTCTTTTAGAGCAGCAATTTGAGCTAACAGGTTTTCAGTATCTGTGTCTGTGTGTGCTCTCACCTGAATTTCACTCGTGTTTGGTTCACTCACCTCACATGCTTGTGTTTCTCTCAATATAATTGCTCGTGAGGAGTCTTCCTGTTGTTGTTCTTCTGTACCTGCAGTTAAAATCACCCTATCCTCTTCAAGAGAGGTCAGTGGTGGTGCAATGGGAATTCGCGAGTCCCGATCCTCAGTCAAACCTATCATTTCATGTGAAATAGATGTCTGAATTGCTTCAGGGATAGATTGACCGAGTTGCCCTCCACTTTCTGTAGATAAATCTGCGAGTGGAGAATCCCGTGAGGGAGCCAGAGGTGTTTGATCTGGGAGGGGAGAAAATAACTCTATTAAGGGTGGCTGAGAGTCAGATTTTCCCTCAAAAGTTTGTGACTGCTCTTCTGCCGTAACTATGGCAGGCACTGTAACAGACTCTATGTGCACTCCTTGCTCTGTGTCCTGAGTATCATCTGTGGGTATGTATGGTTCCATTGTGAGTAATGGAATTGTGCTTGACTCAGTACAAGATGCCATGGCCCTATGGCGAATTTCAATAGATTCATCCTGTTGAGAGAATGTCTCTAGTAACTGTTCATTGGCCATTTCAAAGTCCATGTCCTGTTGGGAGGACAAGGATGGGCTTTCAGATGCCTTAGTATAAGTTCTTCTTTTCTTTGGAGGAGGCAGAGCTGAGGGTTCACTCACATTTAACAATGCACTACTTCCGATTAATCTTCTGGGTAACATTTTAGACAGTGGGGGAGAGGTTGAGATAGGTTGTGACTCTGTGTTTGGCTCTATGACCTGGGATTGAAGCTGTGGTTCTACAACTTCATGGTCAGTCCTATCGACCACTGGGGGTCTTTCAACAGAAGTAGGAATGGAGTGGGAGTGAGGAATTACTACCTGTAATGGAAGAGCATCTGATGTTGGAGGAGCCTGGGTGGCTTGAACCACTGGAGGTTGAGGTTGCTGTTCATGACCGGGAAGATTGAAAATAGGTAAGGGAATATAAGTGGCCTTGAAAGCAGATACAAGTACTGGAACTTGCATGAAATTGAAGGTTGTGTCTTGGCGGGTGTAAATCTTTTTGCTTACAGGAGGGGGTTCAGTTACTGCAGAGTTAGTAAAAAGGGCTTTGTGCTTAGGTGTGAGAAGATGATCTGCTATAAGCATGAGAAAACGAGCATAGTAACATGATACCCTACGATTTGTAGAATGATCACGTAAAGCAGAAGTGAGACGTCTCAAGAGAATGGGAAAAAGTAGTTTGCCAAAATTGATCCTTTGATTGAAAACAACCGCAAGACCAATATACTGCAGAGTGGAAGTGATGTTGTGAAAGTTGGATTTAGTGCAGTTGGCAAACACTTTAGAAAGTGTATTGAAGAAAATGTCCCATTCAGACACCAAATTGGATTTAGAAAGTTTGGTTAAATTGATCACCCCCTGATAGTGAATAGAATGGAAAAAGTTTGTGATATCATTTTCAGAGGGTAAATTACAGAAATTGTCCAATGGAAAATTTAACGTTTGATTGACTACTGTTTCATCAACCACATACTGTGTGTTTGCCACGGTGAATGAAAAAGATTTTGAATCATCAGCCACAGTAGAGGTTGTGCATATCAGTCTAAGCAGATCGACATTTAAAATCACATTTGATTTAATAGCAGAGCTAAAAATCGAATGGTCATTTAAAAATCTAATCCAAGGCTTAAATTTTTCCACATTACATTTTTCTGGATTAAAATAACCAACCTGATTATGCGCGACAATTTGGAAATTGAGAGCCATTTAAAATAATAATAAGACACACACTTTCAGAATTTTAAGAATAATATTAAGAAAATTCGAATTAATTAAATTAATTTAATAATTCGAATTAAATTAATTCTAATCGAAAAATTTAGACAGGAATGTATCTCGTTAAAATTCCTAACTCACAAACACAGATTTGAAAAGCCAAAAGACACAAAACAGAAATTGAAATTAAAATTAAAAATACTCAAAATCAACAAACACAAACTGAATTTGAATGGGAAAAAAAATTGATTCGAAAAAAAATGTTTGAAAAAATTTTGGCAGCACTCCTGTATGTATATATATGTAAGTATATATCACAGGAGTGATGATTTAGTTTGCTGAGTAAAAACTCGAGCAAAGGAAGACAATGGCAGTTGTGTTTGTTTTTGGTCGAAGAGAGAGAAGAGAGAAAAGATAAACTGTTGGAATTTTTTAAGAAAAAAAAACTGAATGGAAATTAGAACACACAAAAACGATTAAGTAGTATAACTGGTATGACAATCCGGGATTGTCATACCGATTGTCATACCAGGTAAAAGAAAGAAAACAAATAAAAGAATAAACACTAAATTTATAACTGGTATGACAATCTGATAGTCATACCGATTGTCATACCAGTATAAAATAAAAGAAGAAATATATATATATATATATATATATATAAAAGTTTATAACTGGCAAGACAATTGATAGTCATACCGATTGTCTTGCCAGTATAAAGCTATACTGATAATTAAAATAATCAAAATTTAAACTGAAATGACTTTCAGCAAGACAATTTCAATTGTCTTGCCGATTGTCATATCAGCTTTAAACACAGAAAATTCACACCACCTTAAAGACAGAAAAAAAACAAATAAAACAAAACAAATAATAATATATAACTGGTATGACAATCTGATAGTCATACCGATTGTCATACTAGTACAAAATAAGACATAATAAGTCTGCTATTAATTTTTTACTGGCATGACAATCAATAGTCATACCGATTGTCTTGCCAGTTATAAAATTAATCTGATTTTAAAATAACCAATCATTATTACTAAAATGACTTTCAGCAAGACAATTTCAATTGTCTTGCCGATTGTCATTCTAGTATAAGATAAATAAGTATTTATATATACTGAATAATTAACATAAAAACAGAATATATAAAATATTTCAATTTCAGAAAACTGAAATGAATATTGCAGAAAATATTTACATAAATAAAATAATTAAAATATTTTAGAGATAATAATATTTTCAGTCCAAAAATAGATTTCTTTTGAATTTTAACAAATTAAATTCATAGAAAAATATTTTTAGAGAAAATAAAATATTCCGAGACATTAAAATTAACAAGTTGAGTAAATAAATAAGATAAGATAATAGAAATTACATAGAAATAAGCAATAAATATGATACAATGATAAAATAAATTTGCAAATGAATTTTTCATTTATGAAAAATTCATTTGTAAATTCATTTAAGAACAGATCTCAGATATTAATTAAATTAATCACTAAAACTATTCAACATGCCCAATTTACCAACTAATCTGGTAAATGTGGATTCATCAAGTGGTTTAGTGAAAATATCTGCTATTTGTTCTTCTGTTGGAACAAAAAATAGTTCAACAGTACCATTCATGACGTGCTCTCTAATAAAATGATACCTGATGTCAATGTGCTTTGTCCTCGAGTGCTGCACAGGGTTGTTGGTGATGGCTATTGCACTTGTATTGTCACATAAAATAGGAATTTTGTTCAATACAGAGCCATAGTCTCGTAGCTGGTTCCTAATCCACAAGATCTGAGCACATCAGCTTCCAGCAACAATATATTCAGCCTCGGTCGTTGAGTTGGAAACTGTTTGCTGTTTCTTGCTGTACCATGAGACTAGCCTGCTTCCTAGGAATTGACAACTCCCTGAGGTGCTTTTCCTATCAACAACACTTCCTGCGTAATCTGAATTTGTATATCCAACAAGGTTAAAACCAGATTCTTTAGGGTACCAAATACCTAGATTTGGTGTTCCCTTAAGATATCTTAAGATTCATTTAACAGCAATGAGATGAATATCTCTAGGATCCGATTGGAACCTTGCACATAAGCATGTAGCATACATAATATCTGGTCTACTTGCAGTAAGATAGAGTAGTGAGCCAATCATACCTCTGTAGCTTGTGACATCTACCTTAATAGAGTTTTCACATGGTCCAAGCTTGACAGCTGTAGTTGATGGAGTCCTTGCTGATGCAGAATCCTCTAGATTGTACTTTTTGAGGAGTTCCTTGAGATACTTGGATTGACAAATAAATGTTCCATCTAACCTTTGATTTACTTGTAATCCAAGAAAGAACTTTAGCTCTCCCATCATGCTCATTTCAAACTTGCTGTGCATTAACTTAGCAAATCTCTTACAGAGATTATCATTAGTAGACCCAAATATTATATCATCCACATAGACTTGGACTAATATAGTATCATTCTTATGTTTTTTTAGAAAAGAGAGTTTTGTCTATGACACCTCTAATAAAGCTATTTTCAATAAGAAATTCAGAGAGAGTGTCATACCATTTTCTTGGAGACTGTTTGAGCCCATAGATAGCCTTGAAAAGAAAGAAGACAAAATCCAAATGATCTGGATCTTCAAAACCAGGAGGTTGCTCTACATATACCTCTTCATCCAGCTTTCCATTCAAAAAGGCGCTCTTGACATCCATTTGATAAACTTTAAAGTTTGAGAATGCTGCGAATGCCAGAAATATCCTGATGGCCTCAAGTCTAGCCACTGGAGCATAGGTTTCATCATAATCAATGCCTTCAACTTGAGAATACCCTTTTGCTACCAGTCTTGCCTTGTTTCTTGTAACGATACCATCTTCATCTAGTTTATTCCTGAATACCCACCTAGTACCAACATCTTTCTTATGTGTAGGTCTAGGTACCAGTTTCCAGACTTGTTGACTTTCAAACTGATTGAGTTCATCTTGCATAGCAATCACCCAATCTGGATCAGTTAGTGCTTTTTCAATCTTCTTAGGTTCCATCTCAGAAAGAAATCCTGAGAACAGACACTCATTTTGAGTAGCACGTCTAGTTCTGACTCCAACATCTGGATCACCAATAATCAACTCAAAAGGATGAGCTTTATTCCAGACAGTCTGTCTTGGAAGATTTGATCTTGATGATTCGCCTTGAAATTCATTGGGATGTTGTGTCCTACTAGATGATCCTTCAGCATCTCCCCCTGAGTTGTTGCCATGTTGACTTGAAGATTCTCCGTTAGTAGCAGTGGTATCTCCATTGTTGCCAAAGTTTCCATCACTATTACCTTGAGTATCATCATGATTAACAGGTTCTTCACCAGCAACAAACTCAGGTTCTTGACCATGTTCTGATTCTGAATCTGACATATCATCAAACTTCAGTTTCTCAGAAGGATCTTCAGTTTGGATACTAGGGAGTTTAGTGTCATCAAATGTAACATTGACACTTTTAGTTACTTTGTGTTGATCAATGATATACACTCTGTATGATCTTCTTTCATATCCAACAAAAATACCCTCATATGCCTTTGCCTCGAATTTACCACGACGATCATCTCCATCCTTGAGCAAGAAGCATCTGGCACCAAATACATGAAAGTATTTGATAGAAGGTTTCTGTTCATTCAAAATTTCATAAGGAGTTTTATTGAAGTCTTTGTTGATTAGAGTTCGATTCTGAGTATAACATGCAGTATTGACAGCTTCAGCCCAAAAGTACATTGGAAGATCTGATTCACTTAACATCGTTCTTGCAGCTTCAATCAATGTACGATTCTTCCTTTCTACCACTCCATTTTACTGAGGGGTTCTAGGAGCTGAAAATTGTCTGGTAATCCCTTTGTCTGTACAGAATCCATTGAGAAGTGAATTCTTGAATTCTGTTCCATTATCTGACCTTATTGCTCTAACAGGGACATTAGAATCTAACTCAATCATCTTGATATGATCAATCACAACTTGTGGTGTTTCATCCTTAGAGTGTAGAAATAAAACCCACGTATACTTGGAATAGTCATCAACTATCACAAGACAGTAACACTTCTTTGACATCGAAAGGACATTAACTGGTCCAAATAAATCCATGTGCAATAATTGCAGAACACCAGTTATGGAAGATGTGTCAGTGCCTCTGTGACTTGCTTTCTTTGACTTTCCTTTCTGGCAAGCCTCACATAGTCCTTCTGGAGAGAATTCCAGTTGAGGCAGACCTCTTACCAATTCTCTTTTTACAAGAGAATTCATTATTTTGAAATTGAGATGAGAAAGTCTCTTGTGCCATAGCCAACTCTCATCTGACGATGCCTTTGCATAGAAACAATTGACTTCAGGATTGCTTCCAGAGTTCATGTCAGCTACGAACAGATTTCCTTTCCGGATTCCCATTAAGGAGGGTTTTTCACTTTTCTTGTGCAGAATCTGACACTTCAGCTTGTCGAATAAAACATTGTAGCCGTTGTCACAGAACTGACTAATGCTAAGCAGATTGTGTTCAAGTCCTTGCACAACATACACATTTTCAATGATAACATTTCCAGCTAGCAAACAGCCATATCCCTCCGTTAAACCTTTGCTGTTATCTCCAAAGGTAACCACTGGGCCAGCTTTCTCAACCACATTTGATAGCAGGGCTCTATCTCCGGTCATATGTCTTGACGATCCGCTGTCAAGAATTCACACTACCGGTTGTACCTGTTTAATGCCCTGCAATACAAATGGATTAGACCTTCTTCGGAACCCAAGCTTGGCTGGGTCCGGCATACTTGTAAAATTGGCCTTTATCAGGCAAAACAACATTCTTAATTTTAATATTCTCAACGTTCTCAATGACTGAACATTTGACCTTGTGAACAGCCTTTACAAATTTCTGTTTAGGCTTAGGCACAAATATCTCCTTTCTAGCTTTAGGAGGACTAGCATTCTTAGACCTATCATGCTTTCTATTATTCACATGCTGACGAGGAGTAGTCTTATCATTAGAAACATGCTTACCATTAAAATAAGCATACATCAGATTAAAAGCACAAGACATACAATCAGGAACACCACATGCTTTATGAGAGGGATTAACAATAGGCAACTTATGCATGGTAGACATGGCATTTGTGTTATCCAACTCATGTGTGTCTGAGTTAGTCTCAGTTGCTTTCACAACCTTGACTGGAACTTTTGACACACTTGACTTGGAGACAGCTTTCTCATTAGCATTATCTTCAGCACGGATTTCTTCTTGAATAATAAATGAGGTCTCATCAAATGGTTCAGCAATTGATTCTTTATAGAGGGGTTCATCAACACCCTTAAGCACATGTGGTACTTCCCTTCCTTTAGCACATACATGAGGAGGGGACTTTATGCCTAATTTTCCAATAGCAGCATTGTAATCATAACCTATTCCAGATGTTTGATTAACAGCTTGCTTATTGTAAAACTCTTTGGACTTCGAACAAGAATTAAAGTAAGCTTTAACCTTAGCCTCAAGACCGGTGATCTTGTCTTTGAGAATAGTTTCAAGTTGTCTATAACAGTCAACTCTATTCTCTAGAAAAGATACTTGTTCTTTTAATTTATCTTGATTAATGTGCACAAGTCTTAATTCATTGACCTCTTTCTCAAGGTCTTTGATTTGTTGATTTAACAATTCATTATCACGACAAGCACAATCTAAGGAACCTCCTGGATGATAAACTAATTCAGCATCAGTAAATTTTACCTCTTTTCTTGACGATGAGGTGTTTGCATCACTAGCCATGAGAGCAAGATTCCCAACTACTTCATCTTCACTGTCAGTATCATCCCAGCTTCTTCCCTTTGCCAGGTAAGCCCTTTCAGATTTACTCTTCTGATTAGAATCGTAAGAGTTCTTCCTAACTTGTTTTGGCTTCCTACATTCTGTGGCAAAGTGTCCCAACTCATTGCAGTTGAAGCATTGGATGGTACTTCGATCAACCATCCCTGTTTTATACCCACCACTTCTGGTGTTAGAGGATGAAGATCCACCTTTCTGGAATCTGTTGTAGTTGGACTTGTACTTGAACTTGGGATTCCTTTTGAATCTGACATTTGAGAATCTCTTGACAATCAGGGCCATTGACTCATCCTCCAATTGCTCCAGTTCTTCCAAGGAATAAAAATCATCTCCTGATTGATTTGTAGTAGGAGGATCAAATTCTGCTACTATCACATTATCTTCAACCTTGGAAGATTGTACCATTCTTTCTGACTGTTGAGATTGTTGTTGATATTGTGGTTGTTGTTGTTGTTCATCAGCTACTAGAGCAGTAGACGTGCTGACCACTCTTCCTTTCCCGTAAACTTCCTTCTACTGAATCTGCTCCAACTCATAAGTCTTTAACACACCATAGAGTCTTTCCAAAGAAATCTCACTCAGATCTCTTGCTTCTCTTATAGCAGTGATTCTATGTTCGAGATGAGTTGGCAGTGTTAAAAGGAACTTCTTGTTGACCTCCCTGATGGAATAGTATTTACCATTAATGTTCAGGTTGTTGATCAATGCATTGTACCTCTCAAACACTTCAGTGATTCCTTCTCCTGGATTGGATTTAAAGTATTCATACTCAGAGGTTAGGATTTCTAACTTGTTCTCCCTAACTTCCTCTGTGCCTTCATTAATAACCTCAATAGTTTCCCAGATATGTTTGGAATCTTTACAATTCATCACATGTCTATTCATCAAGGGATTAAGGGAATCTACTAAAATTAATTGAAGGCTAGCATCCAGGGAGGCTTCTTCTATTTCAGCAGGAGAGAAATCCTCAGGATCTTTCACATAAGTTCTCGCTTTGGTGATCACCACATCATTTTCTATTACCTCTGGTTCAATAACCATAGGAATTTTTGGACCCTTCTTTAACACTTGCAGATATTTGGGATTAGCAACTTGTAAAAACAGTAGCATCTTCTTCTTCCACATAACATAATTTTCTTTATCGAAAAGTGGAATTTTAACGGTTCCAACTTTTTGTGTAGTCATTATGAATTTTTTGAGTGAATAAAAAATTCAAGGAGTGAAAGAAACACAAAAGTCTAGGATCTAGATTTGTACATTAATCAGAAGGCTCTGATACCAATTGTTAGGTCCCAATTTGTTTGTAGAAGGGGGGTTGAATGCAAACAATACCGTTTAATCGAATAAAATGCGGAATAAAAAGGTGAAACAAAATTCAAGTTAAATAAAACTTTTATTAAACTTGAAAGGTGTTACAACTACGGTATCGGTTACAAGGGATTAATCTCAAATCAATTATTACAAATCTAGAATAAATTCGACATGAACTTTTTTTATTTTTGCAATTAAAAGATCAAATGCTAAATGCGATTTGAGATTAAGTTCTAGGGATTTTAATCCGCTAGATTGTTACACAAGAACAAGATAAATAATTCTAGTGGATTGGATTTAACTTAACAATCTAGAATTTTGATCTTGAATAAAGCAGATGAAAAATGAAATGTTGTGCCTTTGTTTTCTGCTGTGTTCTTGACTTGTGTTCTCTGTTTGATTGCTTTGAAATGATCTGCTTCTGTTTGTTTAAGTAAACAGATCACTCGAATTGAATCAGCATGACATTCGGCAAGACAATCCAAAATGAACTAGCAAGACAATCATTTGAACTGATAGAACTTTCGGTAGGACAATTACTTGACTTGGAAAGACTATCGGTAGAACAATAGAATGACTTGGTAGAACTATCCAGAAAGACTTGGTAGGACTTTCGGTATGACAATCCAATTGTTATACCAGTTCAAATCTGATTTGCTGATTTTCTTTTTGAATATAAATCCAAAATCATTTCTGAAAAATGCATAATATTAATTCATAATTAATTAACCAACTAATTCAATTAATCAATAAATTAATCTTTGCAGATTTAATTTATTCTCTTAATTAAATTAAATGACTTAATTAATTAATAGAGAATTAATACTACTCTTGAACAACAACCATTCTTCTGAAAATCTTCTGAAAATCACTGTCAATTATGAATCAATTCCACCACTTCAATGTAGACACTCGATGTACTGTCTGGTTCATGAGTGACTAACTTTCGTGACGTTTCTTCAAGCCTTGACCTTGATACTCTTGATTTTCTTCAGACTAAATCCTTGCAATTAATTGATACCCTGACGAGATCTCTGTCACTTGATTAAATCCACAATCTTGATTTATATCACTGAGGCTTGATCAATTTCTTGAGCTTCTTCCAGTGAATTAAGTCTTCAAGTCTGTAGATGAATAATGTTTCTTAACCCTTTGACAGATGTTACTTTGTGAGATCTCTCTGACGATAGATCCACTATTTACTTATTACATTCTTATTTGAGTTGAGTTAAATCCTCGAATATACAAATAGGCTATGTCATATGCCCTTCACCACCAACGACATTCATTCTCGAAAAGTTTTATGATTCCAAAACCGGACAAAACCCTGATTCAGGAGATGAATCGGGGAATCGCTTGTCATTTTGGATTTATAATTAAAGGCTGGTAACAACCAATGTTTATTCGCTCAACTCCCTCAAATAAATAGAATTGTTTAAAATGGTTTAAAGATTTGTCCAGAAATTTTCCTTTGATACTAATGCGTGAAATTCAAATTATATACTTGCTGGGCATTTTTGGCTCACTCTTGCTTTGTAATTCTTATGTAACACCCCCAGATCCGGGGTCGGGGATCCGGGTCGTCACGGTCTTTCTTTCCACAATATCACTTCACTTAATTAATAATAATAACCTTATGCTGTGACCCCACACAAACACACACCACAACCCGTTATAGTCTCAGAGATGAAATTGAAATAAGTACAAGTCTTTGAATCCACCATTTAACAGTTATTACAACCCAAAATGATTACTTGATAAATTTAAAGTTAATTGCCATTATCTGCCACAAGTTATAATTATACATAATTTGATTCTCAAAAGTAGATGGTCTGAACTACATTAGATCTACCTCTGCAGCTATAGCAGCTACAACATCATCGGGAAGATGCGGGACGCTTCCCACGCGCTTGCGCTGGGTCTGCTGGAGTCTGGCCATCTCTCCTAACTGTTGTTGTGTGATGAAGAAATAAAGCAAGAGTGAGCCTTACAGCTCGCAAGATAATACATAGTGATAACAATAATATAAGTATCTAAATGGATACTTACTAGAATCTTTATCATGCGTAAGATAATTACTTACTAGATATAAGTAAAAATAAGGAATGAAGTTACCAATACTTCACTACACTTATATCATTTATAAAGCTACTTGAACTACCACCGTTTAAAGTATTATAAGCTTTTAAAAAAAACAAACATACTATAGATGAGACCACAAGTTAAGACTTGAATAGATTCAATCTTTGAAATATTATTGAATGAAATAAAGTTACGAGATACTTTATTTAGTCCCGATATATATATATCCACATATATATCTCTTAAACATTTCCTGGAACCTCTGTTATGTAAAGTATGAACAGAGTTTGAAACATCCAATGAATTTTGGAAAGGAAAATTTTTTTGGCATAAACCAGATATCTTGCTGATCAGGCAAAGATACCAATAAGTAACCTTTTCTACTGTAGATGGATGAATTCCTCACCGGTCATCACCCTGGCCGCGTTAGGACCTCGCGCTAGACCGTTACCCGGCCACTCACGCGTTGATGGACTGCCACCCAGCCACTTACACTTTATAGACCGTACCCCGGCCTGTCGCTTATGCCGACTCAATCAGATGGACTTACTTCCCGAACATTGGGCAAGTAATCAAATTGTTTTCTCAAAACAGCAACCATGTTGCGAATATAAAATACACCACAGAGCCGGATCCCCAAGATTTTGAGCGAATATTCAAGTCTCCTTCGAAAGGAAGATCTTAAATCGGAAAACGAGTTTTGGGATCCGCTCTAACTTTTAAAATCATTTTGAAGACTCGAAAACATTTTTAAGAATGTTTGGAGTAAAGCTGATTTAATGAAATAAATCAGTCCCGATATATTAGGAAATATCTGAATATTATTATTTAAATAATATTCCCATAAAGAATAATCTTTATAAAAATAATTGAAGTAGAAGTTTTAAAACTTATACTTGAAACGGGTATTAAATAACCAAAGATACACTTATATGAAAGTATTATCTTTTTTTGAATAATCGAAAATAAGTTTGATTATTAACACCTTATTCTTTAATAAAATAAAGAATATATTTCAGTAATAAGCGGAGTCATAATACCTCGAATGAATATTATAAATAATATTCATTAAATAAAATAAAGGAGTCATACATCCTCAAATGAATATTCAAATAATATTCAATTAACAAAATAAAAGGAGTCATAAGCCCTCGAATGAATATTCAAGATAATATTCATTAATAAAATAATGTTATCGAATAAACCTTATTCGATTAATAGTTTTGAAAACTATAACCATATATATATATAAATATATATATATAAAATCTACTCGGGATCCTCGACTCCCGGTTTTAGAAAATATTTTCACCTTTGGGTCCCTATACTAAGGGTATATGCAAATTACTGCTATTCTCTAGCATAGGTATTATCAACTGAACCAACAGATATATTTGGCAAGAATACGAAATAGGCATGCATATATATACTATATCAGCATGCTTCAATATATCGCAACATTTGCTAATTAACCAACATGCATCTATCGCAAGATAATGCATATACATATATTCATCACAATAACAGTATAACGGGTAGAAAACTTGCCTGAGCGACTTGGGGTGATAAAAGGCTCGGGACGAGTCTGGTAACCTATAAACAACAAGTAAGTTGGAATTAAACCAAAGTCACTTGTAAATCTATACTTTAACTAACTTAGACTCTAATGCTTGTTTTGCGCTCATATGCCCCTATTTGTCTGGCATCCGAATTACACTTCCTTAACATTGATACATGAACACGTTGCGACCTGCTACATGTTCGGGGTTAGGGCTAGCTCATATGCTAACTTCCCAAACGTCTTAATATCTCAAAAGGTCCAATGTATCTTGGGCTTAGTTTTCCTTTCTTTCCGAACCTCATCAATCCTTTCCAAGGGAAACCCATAACATTACTAGGTCCCCTATTTCATACTCTTTATCCTTTCGTGTCAAATCAACATACTTATCATGTCCATCTTGGGCTACTACCAGCCGTCCTCTGATTAGATCTATCATATCCTTGGTCCTTTGGACTACTGCGGGTCCGAGCATCTTGCGCTCTACAACTTCATCCTAATATAAGGGAGATCGACATTGTCTTCCCTCAAGGATCTCATAAGGCGATATCTCAATACTGACATATGATCTATTGTCGTAAGAAAACTCAATCCGCGTTATGTGATCATTCCAATTCCTTTCAAGTCTATTGCACAGACTCTCATTATAGCTTCTAGCATTATAGCTTTTGCTTCTTAATACCCATTCTTTTCCAGTTCGTAATCGCTACTACCTTCCATTCCTAATATTATACTGGTTATATTTTAGCTCGTTAGCATTCTATAACCTTTTAATAACCACGTCAACCTTAGTATCACGAATGTGTTCCCATTCCGCATACTACCACCACTTTATTACTCCTTTTTCAGTTGTTTCTATTTTCCAAAATTTGATCAATCAAATAGAAGTAAAGGAATTTGTTGAGAGATCACTATGATCATGAACACTTGTTATATCGCATAGTTAGTACAGAAGGTGGCCAGCCTTTAGTACTTGACAAGCAATTAAACAACATGTGGTATCCTACTAGGCTTCTATCACAAAGATAGATAGTCATTCGGCAATACCTCCCCTTCTGGAAGGGTTGTTCTTCTCAGCTTACATGAAATGAAAAGAAGAGAAAAGAGCGAACTGAAGAGAATTGTATATATATATACTGAATATTTTGCGACTTCATCGCATTAAGATATCAACTTGGTTCATTTCTTTTGACCAAGACTTTCATGAGTACTATGAGAAGGCTCATATATTGTTAATCATTATACATATTATTTTGGTGGGCTTGCTGCTCACCCTTGCTTTCTTCTTTCATCACACAACAACAGATAGAAAGGATGAACAGGACCAAGCTCCCGATTCGCAAGCGATTAGGAGACGTTCCGCAGTTTTCTAGAAGCATTGATGCCGCCGTAGCTGAGGTAGGAGCTACCAATAGGCTAGGCTTTCAACTTCTAATGTACCAGATTATGTATATTTATGAATTGTAATAATGGCAAAGAAATGTAAATTTATTCAGAATACCTTTTAAGGTGTATTGGCAGATAATTGTGGAATAAAATGACTTGTGGTTATTTTTGGATGTTCATCTCTGAGACTATAACGTGTGGTGTGTGTGTTTATTGTGGGGTCACAGTACAGAGTAGTTGAGTAATTGTTAAGATTGGGTGTTATTAAGGGAAATGGAACTCGTGACAACCCGGATCCCCGACCCCAGATTTGGGGGTGTTACAGAAATTCTGGGTGATGAACTTTGAAACTGATTATAACTTGAACGGTGGTAGTTCAAGTAGTATTTGGATATAAAGTATATTGGAGTATCTTGTAACTTCATTTTTTTTAAACTTATATCTAGTAAATGATTATCTTATGCATGACAAAGATTTTCAGAAAAACGTTGAGACAAGGTTAGATATATGAGATCACCTTGCAACGGTATTTTTTTATACAGTTATACACTGGAACTCTGTGTGTATTATGCATGGAAGAGGACTTCCAATATTTTGAAAAGTATATATGTATATATATATACTGAATATTTTGCGACTTCATCGCATTAAGATATCAACTTGGTTCATTTCTTTTGACCAAGACTTTCATGAGTACTATGAGAAGGCTCATATATTGTTAATCATTATACATATTATTTTGGTGGGCTTGCTGCTCACCCTTGCTTTCTTCTTTCATCACACAACAACAGATAGAAAGGATGAACAGGACCAAGCTCCCGATTCGCAAGTGATTAGGAGACGTTCCGCAGTTTTCTAGAAGCATTGATGCCACCGTAGCTGAGGTAGGAGCTACCAATAGGCTAGGCTTTCAACTTCTAATGTACCAGATTATGTATATTTATGAATTGTAATAATGGCAAAGAAATGTAAATTTATTCAGAAAACCTTTTAAGGTGTATTGGCAGATAATTGTGGAATAAAATGACTTGTGGTTATTTTTGGATGTTCATCTCTGAGACTATAACGTGTGGTGTGTGTGTTTATTGTGGGGTCACAGTACAGAGTAGTTGAGTAATTGTTAAGATTGGGTGTTATTAAGGGAAATGGAACTCGTGACAACCCGGATCCCCGACCCCGGATTTGGGGGTGTTACATCTTATTTCTTCCAGAAGAAGATAATGATAAAAGTGAATAGCTTTTGATAGACAGCAGAAGTTAGAGAGATCTCCGCTGCGAGAGGACGAAGATTTTAGAAAAATAAGACAAGAGCATTAGCATAAAGGTATTTACACTTGTATTGTAGTTGTTGTGAATTGTAGAAGGTTAGATTCTAGTTTCATACCATAACCTGTAAACGATCCGTATTCAAGGGGTTAATTGAATATTTTTTTTATTTTATGTAAAGATTGTTTTGTGATACCAAATCTTGACCCCGGATTTGGGTTGTTACACTTGCGCTGGGTCTGCTTGAGTCTGGCCATCCTTCCTAATTGTTGTTGTCTAATGAAGAAATGAAGCAAGAGTGAGCATTACAGCTCGCAAGATAATATATAGTTTAATCAATAATGCAAGTATCTAAATAGATAACTTACTGGAAATATTTATCAAGTGTAAGATAATTACTTACTGGATATAAGCTTAAAGGGAGATGAAGTTACCAAATACTTCACTATACTTATATCATTTTAGAAAATTACTTGAACTACCACTGTTCAAAGTATAATAAGTTTTTGAAGTTCATCACATAGATGGGACTACAAGATAAGACTTGAATATATTCAATCTTTGAAATATCAGCTGAAAGAATGAAGTTACGAGATACTTCGTTAGTCCCTATATATATACTTATATATATATACATCTCATACACTCTTCTGCTATGAAAAGTACAAGAAGAGTTGTCATTCCCAAGAATTTTGGAAAGAAGAAACTTTGGCATAAACCTGATATCTTGGTGATCAGGCAAAGATACCAATTAAGTCACCTTTTCTAATAGTAGATGGATGAATCCCCCACTGGTCATCACCCTGGCACATTAGGACCTTATGCTGGACTGCAACTCAGTCACTTACGCACTGATGGACTCCCACTAAGCCACTTACACTTTCATGGACCCCCA
Source organism: Apium graveolens (assembly GCF_009905375.1). Taxonomy (NCBI): domain Eukaryota; kingdom Viridiplantae; phylum Streptophyta; class Magnoliopsida; order Apiales; family Apiaceae; genus Apium; species Apium graveolens. The sequence continues at coordinate 58,043,048 of NC_133650.1, forward strand.
TTGAGCCCATTTTGCTTATGCCGACGCATTTCGATTGGGCTTACTTCCCGAATGTTGGGCAAGTAATCAAACTCTTTTATCAAGTTAGAAACTTCGTTGCTCCAAAAATACACCACAAAGCCGGATTCCTTAGGTTTTGAGCGAGTATTTAAATCCCCTTCGAAAGGAAGATCTTAAATCTGAAAATGAGTTTTGGGATCCGCTCTAACTTTTAAAATCATTTTGAAGACTCGAAAACATTTTAGAGAATGTTTAGAGTAATGATGATTTAATAAAATAAATCATTCCGGATATGTTAGAAAATATCTGAATATTATTATTTAAATAATATTCCTATAAAGGATAATCTTTATAAAAACAATTGAAGTTGAAGTTTTAAAAACTCATACTTGAAACGAATAATAAATAACAAAAGATATACTTATACGAAAGTACGATCTTTATTTGAATAATCGAAAATAAGTTTAATTATTATTCAAAACTGTCGAATATACCCTATTTGATTAATAGTTAAAGAAAACTATATTTATATATAATATATATATATATATATATATATTATACTCGGGAACATCGACTCCCGGTTTAGAAAAATGTTCACCTTCGGGTCCCCTATACTAAGGGTATACGAAACTACTGCTTATCTGTAGCATAGGTATTATGCAGTTTATAAGCATTTGAATTGATAATAGAATATCAAGATTACAAAACATGCATGCATATATATCATATCAACATGCTCCAATATATCACAAGATTTGCTAATAACAATCATGCACTTATCACAAGATAATGCATATACATATATACATCACAACAACAGTTAAACGGGTAAAAAACTTGCCTGAGCGACTGTGAGTGGTAAAAGGCCTGGGGCGAGTCTGGTAACCTATAAGAAACACATAAGTTGAAATTAAACCACGGTCTCTTAAGAAACTAGACTTTAACCAATTGGACCCTAACGTTCACTTTTGCGCTTAACGATTCACATAAGTCGCTCGAGTACCCTCGGCTCCACCATTTTTATAAAATTAACCATTTAACTTTTTAAGACGACCCTTTCGCGAATACTCTACCAACTAACCAATTAATCTTACATAATTGTTTCATACACCAATTAGTCATTTAAGGACCTTAACCAAGGTTTCAAAGTAAGGCGAGGGGTAATGGTTCGCTCACGAAATGCCGTTACTTAAAACGGTCGTTTCTCCTAAACCGTATATCGGATCTAACCGAACCACATACCAAAATGAAGCTTACGACACGATCTAGCTAAACATTGCAAAGTTACAAAGTGGTCAGTTAGCTTTATGTCCCAAATGCTAAGAACAAGCAGTTAAATGAAAACAGGCATTACGACGGCTATGTTTACGCGATTACCAATGTTTATACTACTCCAATCAACCACAAACCAACTCATAACCACCAATATAACCAAACTTCATCTAGACCTTATTATATTGGTCCATAAACTCAAGATTTTCCAACTCATTAACATGAGCTACTAACTATACTTAAGGTTTATTAACCAATAACTAAGATTCATAACTCAAAATCATTACAAATCAAACCAAACTTTAAACAAACAAGAATCATGCTTCTCATATAATATATCAATCAAAACCATTCTTAAATACTCAAAAGTAAAGCTAGGGTATGAGGTTTTACCTTCCTTGGTGAGTGATAAGTAGTTAGGAAGCCTTGAGGAGCCTTGATCTAACCTCCTACAAGCTTGATCTTTCAAAGAAATCAAGAACATAAAAATTAATTTCAAGAAATCAATATTCACCATCTCCTTCCTTGATTTATTGGAAGAGATTTATGAGGAATTGGAAGCTTAAACTCCTAGGATATACATATCTAATCATAAGGAAGCTTACATAATTACCTTGGATTTGATTATGAAGTGAAGCTTGGAGTTTGCAAATTCTTCTTTCTTGAAAGTGAAGAAGCCGAGAGATAGTTCTTGGAAAAGCAAGTCAACTTCTATTTTTTTGTGTTATGATTTTTTGATTGGTTGCTTCTCTTTTTGGCTTGGCTAATTTTTAGAATTTACCATGGTAAATTTTACTTGTCCAATAATCATCCAACAAAACAAATCTTCTTATCATGCTTATGTCATCATGATTGTGTCATCTTTTAACACATGTCTTCTCCTTGTGGTGTGATGACATCATCATCCACTAACCTCTTTGATTAACCTTTAATTACTTGGCTAATGACCGCTTATCTGTTATACGGTTCGCTTAACTTTCATTCTCGTTCGTCGTTTGAGGGATCATATCCGGGATTTCATTACTTGGGTTCCCCTAACCTTTCTCAATATTTTATATTCCTTTTATGATCCTCTCTTATAATCCTTGAATTTAAATCCTTTTAATCATGTTACGTTTTACTCAATTCTTTCGATATCTGGTGGATTTTCGGGAAAAATCAAAGCGTTCAAATTTGGATTCTGACGATCTTTACATACACTCATATACTTTATGGAGTACTAATAAGATCTCAGAATATCAATAAAAGAACTCCTACATAGTGTGGCATGAAAAATTTCCTTAATCAGCAAAATCACTATTCATAAGGATTACAAAAAGTCCAAAATTTCTGGGGTTATTACAATCTCCCCTCCTTAAAAGGATTCCGTCCCGGAATCAGATAAAAAACAAATGGGGGTACTTTTATAGCATTGCACTCTCTAGTTCCCAAGTTGACTCCTCCACATTATGATTCTGCCATAGCACTCTGACTAGCTTGATCACTTTGTTCCGAAGCACCTGCTCCTTTTTATCCATGATCTCCACTAGTTGCTTTACGTAAGTCAGGTCTGGTTGAATGTCCACATGCTCGTATGCCACTATGTGCCTGGAATCCCGATGATAATTCCTTAGCATTGACACATGGAACACATTATGAACTTGTTGTAGGTTCGGGGGTAGGGCTAGCTCGTAAGCTAACTTCCCAATCCGTCTTAGTATCTCAAAAGGTCCAGTGTATCTTGGGCTTAGTTTCCCTTTCTTTCCGAACCTCATCAATCCTTTCCAAGGGAATACCTTTAGCAGTACTAAGTCCCCTACTTCATACGCCTTGTCCTTTCGGGATAAGTCTGCATAGCTATCATGTCGGTCTTGGGCTGCTACAAGCCATTCTCTAATGAGATCCACTATGTCTTTGGTCCTTTGGACCACTTCGGGTCCGAGCATCTTGGGCTCTCCCACTTCATCCCAGTATAAGGGAGATCGACACCTTCTTCCGTACAGGGCCTCATAAGGCGGCATTTTGATGCTGGCATGAAAGCTATTGTTATAAGAAAACTCGATCAACGGCAATTGATCATCCCAACTTCCTTTAAAGTCTATTGCACAGACTCTCAACATATCCTCTAGTGTCTGGATGGTCCTTTCACTTTTCCCGTCCGTTTGGGGATGGTAAGCGGTACTCATGTTTAACTTGGTTCCCGCATATTCTTGAAAGCTTCTCCAAAATCTAGAGTTAAATCTGGGGTCTCGGTCTGAGACAATGGACGCGGGGACTTTATGTCGCGTCACTATTTCCTTAAGGTAAATGTCCACCAGTCTATCGACTGTGTATCTCTCATTGATAGGAATGAAGTGAGCTGACTTTGTTAGTCGGTCTACAATTACCCATATGGCATCGTGATTGGCTTTCGTCCTTGGTAAACCTACAACAAAATTCATAGCTATCTATTCCCATTTCCATTCGGGAATCTCCAGGGGTCGTAAAAGTCCACTGGGTCTCTGGTGCTCCGCCTTTACTCTTTGGCAAGTCAAACATTTTCTTACCCATTCAGCTACGTCCCTCTTCATGTTGGGCCACCAGTAATATTCCTTTAAATCCCTATACATCTTGGTGCTCCCCGGGTGAATGGAATACCTTGAACTATGGCTTTCATCCAAAATCTCGTCTTTAAGCTCTTGAACATTCAGAACCTAAATCCTGTAGAAATACCTCATTATCCCCTTATCATCTCTCTCGGTATGGATCTCTTTTACGGTCATTGATTCTCTGCCTTCATTCATTACTTTTTCTTGGCACAATCTAATCTTTTCCAATAACTCTGGCTGCATCGCGATCTCAAACAGCTTTTCAGATCCGGCTCCAGTTACCTTTACTTCTATTTCCATTTTCTCTAAATCCCTTATCAATTCCTCCGAAGACATTATCATTTTGAGTCTTTCCTTCCTACTAAGGGCGTCAGCCACCACATTGTCTTTCCCTGGATGACAGAGAATCTCACAATTATAGTCCTTGATTAGCTCTAACCATTTTCTCTGACGCATGTTGAGCTCTTTCTGCGTGAATATATACTTGAGGCTCTTATGGTCTGTGAAAATCTCACACTTCTCTCCATACAAGTAGTGCCTCAAAATTTTTAAGGCAAAAACTATTGATGTGAGCTCAAGGTCATGAGCAGGATATCTAATCTCGTATTCCTTCAGTTGTCTCGACGCACACACAATCACTTTACCGTGCTGCATAAGCACACACCCTAATCCTTTGTGCGACACGTCACTATATATCACAAAATCTCCTTTTCCGTCTGGCAATGCCAACACTGGGGCCGTTACCAACCTTTTCTTTAATTCCTGAAAACTGTTCTCGCATTTCTCCGTCCATTCAAACTTCTCTGTCTTACGAGTAAGTCGTGTCAAAGGGGCTGCGATCTTCGCAAAGTCCTGTACAAATCTACGATAGTAGCCGGCCAATCCTATGAAACTCCTTACCTCTATGGGTGTGGTTGGCCTTTCCCAATTTGAGACCGCCTCTATCTTGGAGGGGTCGACCAATACTCCTTCCTTATTGATCACATGTCCTAAAATCTGTACTTCGTTCTGCCAGAATTCACACTTTGAGAATTTGGAAAACAACTGTTCTTCTCTGAGTATTCCTAGAGCTATCCTCAAATGCTCTGCATGTTCTGCCTCGGTCCTTGAGTAGATTAAAATATCATTATAAAAATTATCACACACTTATCCAAATACCTCTTAAATACTCTATTCATTAAATATATGAAAGTCGATGGGGCGTTGGTTAATCCAAAGGACATCACCAAGAACTCATAGTGCCCATACCTGGTACGGAACGAAGTCTTTGGAATATCTTCGAGTTTAATCTTTAGTTGGTGATACCCAGTCCTCAGTTCAATCTTGGAAAAGTAGACAACATCTTTTAGCTGGTCGAACATATCGTCTATTCTGGGTAACGGGTACCTGTTCTTTATGGTTAGCTTGTTCAACTCTCGATAGTCGATGCACCGCCTCATGCTCCCATCTTTCTTAATACTGGTGCTCCCCACGGAGACACACTGGGTCTTATCATACCCTTATCTAAAAGTTCCTTTAATTGGGTAGCCAATTCCTTCATTTCTAATAGGGCTAACCGGTATGGTGCCTTTGAAACCGGTGTCGTCCCTAGGGCCAATTCAATAACAAATTCAATCACTCTATCGGGTGGTAGTCCTGGAAGGTCTTATGGGAATACATCTTCAAATTCGTTGACTACCGGAATGTCTTGCGAGTTGGGCACTTCCTTCTGCGTGTCCACCACATAGGCTAAATAAGCCTTATCTCCTTTTCGTAGTATCTTATTGGCCTGGGCCATGGTAAAAAAAATCCGCGTCTATCTTTTCCCTCTAAATATGACTCCTTTCTTCCCTGGGATATTCAACTTAACTTTCTTCCCTTTACAGTATATCTGAGCATCATTGCTAGATAGCCAGTCCATTCCCAAAATTACGTCAAATTCCACTAATTTAAAATGAATCAGATCAACACGAAAAGATTGTTCCCCTATGCCTAACTCACAGGCGGGGTGAATCTGGTTAACAGGGATAACTTCATGGTTGGCTATTTCTACTTGTAAGGGTTCTAACAAGGGGTCACCCTTAAGTCTTAACTTATGTGCAAAGTCCCTCTATATAAAAGATTTGATTGCTCCCGAACCAAATAAAACATTTGCACTAACTAAATTTAGAGAAAGGGTACCTGTTATCACATCTGAGTCCCTCATAGCATCTTGATCTGTCATGTTGAAAGTCCTTGCAGTAGGTGGCTTATTGGAGGTAGCCCTGCTTGCTCCTGAAGCTGCTGGTTTGTCCATTAGGCATTCCCTCTTCCAATGACCCAGGCGTCCACACTGATGACAAGTGGTGGTTGAAATGATGGTGGGGATTGACAAAGGGCACTTAGTTGAATAGTTACCCTCTCGACCACACTTAAAGCAGGTTACTGGCTTTCCTTTACACTCCCCAGAATGCATCCTTCCATAAGTGTTATAGGCTGGTAATCGGGGTCGAGACTGGTTGGAATAGGACATTCCTGACTTCTGGCCGCTTTGGCTCACAATCACACTCACGGGCAGCTTAAACCCAGTTTTCATTCCCGGTAGGGACACTGCTCCTCGATTAAATCTAGTTGGGAAGCTCCCTCCTGCGAAACCTCCGCCCATGTACAAGTTTTTCCTCTTTATTCCTTTCTTCTCTCTTTCCTTCTGCATCTGTTCACTTTCGGCTTTCGCAATTGTTGCCTTTTGCACCAGAGTGGCATAGTCTGTAAGCTCAAGGATTTCCACCCTATTCTGAAACCATGGTTTTAGTCCCTGCCGAAACCTCCTAGCTTTCTTTTCCTCGGTATTCACAAAATCCGGCACAAACCTTAATAACTCGGTAAATTTTGCTTCGTACTCTGCTACAAATAAGTTATTCTGCTTTAGCTCTAAAAACTTGAGCTCCAACTGATTCTCCATAAACCTCGGGAAATATTTTCCCAAAAACAATTGACTGAACCTTTCCCAGGGTATGATAGCATCTGTCTCCATGTTTTTCTTGGCTTTCCACCAGTAGTTGGCCTCTCCCTTCAGAAGGTAGGTAGCAAATACAGTCTTCTGTGCCTCATCGGTACTCAGAATCTCAAAGCATTTCTCCATTTCCTTTAGCCATGCTCTCCCCTCAACTGGGCCGGCTGATCCGTGGAACTCAGGGGGCTTAAGGGACTTAAAAGCCCTGAAAGAGTTTGCCACATCATTGTTATTTCCTTGAGGGGGTGGGTTTGGTTGACATTCCAAGTTCTGCCTTATTAGTTGCATGAACTGCTCCATGGAATTTATGCCCGGGTTTGGTACCTGTTGCTCAACCTCAGCTTCTCCTTCTTCAGCCTCTATTTTAAATCCTTTAACATCAAATGTTTCCTCCTCCTCTTCATACGGGGAGTCATCCTGTTCAACATAATCCTCATCTTCTTCTTCACTGTGTTCTTGGTTTCTACCATCCTGGTTATGGCTTCCCTGGTCCTCAAATCCAGGGTTCGCCCTAGTTCCAATCCTTCTTGGCGGCATGATACTGATAAATTTTGGAAAATTCAAGGTTAGGTCACAATCATACGTAAGATTATGTCTTGCATAGTTTCTATAAAGGGGAGATCGTATATCGCAATTCTATTATATTATGATAGTTCTAATCACAAGAAGTGCAGTAATAATAAAGATAAAAATAGTGATCTCGTCACTAAGGAACAGAACTGAAAGGAAACAAATATATACATAATGCGAGAAATACATAGCTCAATTTGGTCAAAAGTACAACAGTGCTACAGTCATCTGCCCAAAAGTGAAATACATGAGTCTATCTGTCTAGTCAGAGAAAGGGATATTATATACAAGTCAACTATCCCGAAAAAATGGCTCTTACTATTGCCTCGACTAACTAGACGACTAGACTACAACATCACTGGCCCTGAATCAATCACTAGAGCGGGTCAACTCCCACACTCTCTCCATCACACGACGGAAAATGGAATCAGCCTGCCTCCTGGATATCCTGCCATGTCTATCTCCATGAAGTGGTCGGAGTCTCGCACGGGCCATAAGCTCTATCCCAGTCAGCTCTCTCCTCAGAGATCGGGGTATGGTAACTCTAGCCTCATGAGCCCGTGCACGTCTACCAGCTCTCTCTGCATCTAACTCTCTCTTAACCTCATCCAGCCGGGCCTCAGTAATAGCCACTCGAGTCCTCAGAACATCCTGAACATAGCAGTGAGCTAACAAAGACTACCTATGGGCAGGGTCGAGAGGTGGTGAATCCAGATCCGCTGGGGGTGCCTCCTCGGTCTGCCTGGGCTCGGGAGTATGGGTCTTGGAGCTCTAATCATAGGGGCTCTAAGATAGTGGTGGAGGGGTGGGAGCTCTGACCACGGAGAGTGAGGGTAGGGGGTACCAGTATACTCCATGACAGCACCAGCATGCTCCTCACCTATTGGGACCTCATCTGGGTACTCCTCATCTGAAATCGCAATAACCACTGTCTCTGACTCCTCTGAGGGGTCCTCCTCAGGCTCCTCCTGATCCTCGGCATCTAACAGTGCCTCATCATGCTCACGCTCGAACATCTCTGGGTCCTCTATCTCATGTGCCTACACATAAACGAGCTATTTTACTATCATGATACTTATAAGAATTCCCGTAAGGGTTTTAACTGTCAGCGCTACTTTAAGTAGTCCGACCATGAACTTGGCAAGATTTCTTATTATCTTTGTGAGTTTATTATTATATCATTGCATCATCTCTGAGATTTATAACGCTTAGCTCTGATACCATTTCTGTAACACCCCCAGATCCGAGGTCGGGGATCCGGGTCGTCACGGTCTTTCTTTCCATAAATATCACTTAACTTAATTAAAATAAATAACCTCATGTTGTGACCCCACAATAACACATACCACAACACGTTATAGTCTCAGAGATGAAATTGAAATAAGTACAAATCCTAGAATCCATAATTAAAAGGTATTACAACCCAAAATGATTACTTAATAAGTTTACAGTTAATTGCCATTATCTGACACAATTTATAATTATACATAATTGATTCCCAAAAGTAGAATGCCTGGTCTACAGATAGATCTACCTCTGCAGCTATGGCAGCTTTGATATCAACGGGAAGACGCGGGACGCTTCCCATGCTCTTGCACTGGGTCTACTTGAGTCTAGCCATCCTTCCTAACTTACTGGAAATCTTTATCAAGTGTAAGATACTTACTTACTGGATATAAGCTTAAAAGGAGATGAAGTTACCAAATACTTCACTATACTTATATCATTTTAGAAAACTACTTGAACTACCACTGTTCAAAGTATAATAAGTTTTCGAAGTTCGTCACATAGATGGGACTACAAGATAAGACTTGAATAGATTCAATCTTTGAAATATCAGTTGAACGAATGAAGTTACGAGATACTTCATTAGTCCCTATATATATACCTATATATATATATCTCATACACTCTTCTGCTATGAAAAGTATAAGCAGAGTTGTCATTCCCAAGAATTTTGGAAAGAAGATACTTTGGCATAAACCTGATATCTTGTTGATCAGGAAAAGATACCAATTAAGTCACCTTTTCTACTAGTAGATGGATGAATCCCCCACTGGTCATCACCCTGGCCATATTAGGACCTTATACTGGACTGCCACTCAGTCACTTATGCATTGATGGACTCCCACTGAGCCACTTACATTTTCATGGACCCCCGCTAAGCCCATGTTGCTTATGCCGACGCATTTCGATTGGGCTTACTTCTCGAATGTTGGGCAAGTAATCAAACTCTTTTATCAAGTTAGCAACTTCGTTGCTCCAAAAATACACCACGGAGCCGGATCCCTTAGGTTTTGAGCGAGTGTTTAAATCCCCTTCGAAAGGAAGATCTTAAATCTGAAAATGAGTTTTGGGATCCGCTCTAATTTTTAAAATCATTTTGAAGACTCGAAAACATTTTAAAGAATGTTTAGAGTAATGATGATTTAAAAAAATAAATCATTCAGGATATGTTAGAAAATATCTAAATATTATTATTTAAATAATATTCCCATAAAGGATAATATTTATAAAAATAATTGAATTAGATGTTTTAAAAACTCATACTAGAAACGAATAATAAATAACAAAAGATATACTTATACGAAAGTACAATCTGTATTTGAATAATCGAAAATAAATTTAATTATTATTCAAAACTGTCGAATATACCTTATTCGATTAATAGTTATAGAAAAATATATATATATATATATACTTGAATATATATATATATATATATATATATTACACTCGGGAACATCGACTCCCGGTTTAGAAAAATGTTCACCTTCGGGTCCCCTATACTAAGGGTATACACAACTACTGCTTATCTCTAGCATAGGTATTATGCAGTTTATAAGCATTTGAATTAATAATAGAATATCAAGATTATGAAACAGGCATGCATATATATCATATCAATATGCTCCAATATATCGCAAGATTTGCTAATGACAATCATGCACTTATCACAAGATAATGCATATACATATATACATCACAACAACAGTTAAACGGGTAGAAAACTTGCATGAGCGACTGGGGGTGGTAAAAGGCCTGGGGCGAGTCTGGTAACCTATAAATAACATGTAAGTTGGAATTAAACCACGGTCTCTTAAGAAACTAGACTTTAACCAATTGGACCCTAACGTTCGCTTTTGCGCTTAACGATTCACATAAGTCGCTCGAGTACCCTTGGCTCCACCATTTTTATAAAATTAACCGTTTAACTTTTTAAGACGACTCTTTCACGAATACTTTATCAACTAACCAATTAATCTTACCCAATTAACCATAATTTTTTATCAACTAACCATAATTTTTTCATACTCCAATTAGTCATTTAAGGACCTTACCCAAGGTTTCAAAGTAAGGCGAGGGGTAATGGTTCGCTCGCGAAATGCCGTTACTTAAAACGGTCGTTTCTCCTAAACCGTAGATTGGATCTAAGCGAACCACATACCAAAATGAAGCTTACAACACAATCTAGCTAAACATGGCAAAGTTACAGAGTGATCAATTATCTTTCTCTCCCGAATACTAAGAACAAGCAGTTGAATGAAAATGGGCATTACGACGGCTATGTTTACGCGATTACCAATGTTTATACTACTCCAATCAACCACAAACCAACTCATAACCACCAATACAACCAAACTTCATCTAAACCTTACTACATCAGTCCATAACCACAAGATTTTCCAACTCATTCAATCACAAACATGAGCTACTAACTATACTTAAGGTTCATTAACCAAAAACCAAGATTCATAACTCAAAATCACTACAAATCCAACCAAACTTTAAACAAACAAGAATCATGCTTCTCATACACTATATCAATCAAAAACATTCTTAAATACTCAAAACTAAAGCTAGGTTATGAGGTTTTACCTTCCTTGGTGAGTGATAAGTAGCTAGGAAGCCTTAAGGAGCCTTGATATAACGTCCTACAACCTTGATATTTCAAAGAAATCAAGAACACAAAAATTAATTTCAAGAAATCACTATTCACCATCTCCTTCCTTGACTTATTGGAAGAGATTTATGAGGAATTGGAAGCTTAAACTCCTAGGATATACTTATCTAATCATAGGGAAGCTTACATAATTACCTTGGATTTGATTATGAAATGAAACTTGGAGTTTGCAAATTCTTCTTTCTTGAAAGTGAAGAAGCCGGGAGCTAGTTCTTGGAAAAGCAAGTCAACTTCTATTTTTTTGTGTTATGATTTTTTGATTGGTTGCTTCCCTTTTTGGCTTGGCTAATTTTTAGAATTTACCATGGTAAATTTTACTTGGCCAATAATCATCCAACAAAACAAATCTTCTTATCATGCTTATGTCATCATGATTGTGTCATATTTTAACACATGTCTTCTCCTTGTGGTGTGATGACATCATCATCCACTAACCTCTTTGATTAACCATTAATTACTTGGTTAATGACCGCTTATCTGTTATACGGTTCGCTTAATTTTCGTTCTCATACGTCGTTTGAGGGATCATATCCGGGATTTTAATACATGGGTTCCCCTAACCTTTCTCAATATTTTATATTTCTTTTATGATCCTCTCTTATAATCCTTGAATTTATATCTTTTTAATCATGTTACCTTATACTCAATTCTTTCGGAATCTGGTGGATTTTCGGGAAAAATCAAAGTGTTCGAATTTGGATTCTGACAATCTTTACATACACTCATATAATTTATGGAGTACTAATAAGATCTCGAAATATCAATAAAAGAACTCCTACTTAGTGTGGCATGAAAAATTTCTTTAATCAGCAAAATCACTATTCATAAGAATTACAAAAAGTCCAAAATTTTTGGGGTTATTACATTGATAATCTTGGATATTGAACTGGTCTGCACTTTGTACTTTGAATTTTACCTCGAGATCTCCAATTATGTATATAGAGAACTTGACATCTCGATAAGTATATTTTCTTATTGAGATCTCTAATCACTCTAATAGTTTTGACTTATCGAAGTCTCTGAGTTCTCTATAAGAGAATTTGGCTTGTCGAGATCTCATTTCTTCATGTCTTCAATTTGGCTTATCGATAACTTTAAGTTCTCTAGTGATAAATAGACTTATCGATATCTCAGAGTTCTCTAGTGAAGAAATGACTTGTCGATATCTCCAAGCTTCATGTCTTCAATTTGGCTTGTCGATATCTCTGAGTTCTCTAGTAGCTTTTCCTGACTTGTCGATAAGTCATTTTGGAGTTCTCTAATGACTTCTCCATAATACTCAATCTGTGACTTGTAGAGAACTTCACTTAGAATATTTTTCCCATAACAAATTTATTCAACTCCAAGGTTCTTCACAATTATTCTAAGACATGATCTTCTTGATCTTCTTCCAGATAAAATTCTTAGGCTTGATACTGTTTATAGAAAAAGACTTCAGTCTGCCCTTGAACATTTTTACAGACTTAAGAATTACAATACATAATGCAAACATAGATTATCATAAAATTTACTTAGGGTTGTCAATTTGACTTAGTCTTGTTATTGTACAGGCATGTCTTGCACAATAATTCCCAAACAATCTAATAAAGAATTACGGAAGGGGGGGTTGAATGTAATTTTGGTTTCTTTTTGATTTAAAGAACTGTTCTATCTTAAATATATAACTGTGTTTGATTTGGCTAAAGTGCGGAATAAAAGTATTGAAGAAATCAAACACAAAGTAATCAAATACAAGTATTTAAAAACTTTCTGATGGATTGAACTTTTCCACCAGATATATATATAAAATCGAGAACTCTGTGATGTAAGATTTGCACACAACTTCTTACAAGTAAAACTTACAAAGAACATATAAATTCTTTACAGATACAGCTTTTTCTATTTCTAGTAAGTTGCTTACTTACTTGATTGATACTTTCCTACTTGCTACCCTTGGTTTATATATCACCAAGTTACATGATAAAAAGATAAACAAATAAGACAAAATGTTTCCTAGTCTAATTACATGCTTCTTCATTTCTCTATCTAGCATCTTTGAATATCTTCAAGTTAGCATGGAAATGCTTCTTTGTCCTCTAAAACCTGTAAATAGGCTGCCATATTCCATTTGCATCTAATCAACCCATGTGACTGTCAAGTCACTATCAACTGCTATTTGAATTAAAACATCCGTTGAAACTTCATTGGATCATCCTTTGAATCTGTATCGAATCATCCATCGAAGCTTCACTAGATCATCTGTTGAATATGACTTGGGTCATCTGTCGAAGCCTTGTAAAATCATCCGTTGAAAGTCTTCCATTACAGTTAACTCTATTTCACTTATGCAAAATTACAAGGCATCTAATATTTACAATTAGCCAACCTATTTTGCATATCAAACTAGTAGTTAACATGAATTAGAATATCCTACAACTTCTAGACTCTTTAAGGTATGTAGAATGCAGAAATGTGTTACAAGACTTATTGATACATAAGCTACTCTCTCAACGGATGCTAAAGTAATCATCCATTGAAAGCTACAAATTCACTAAATTAAATCTATTAAGGTTTTTTGTTTAACCTATCATCAAGTACACAACATATTCCTAATAATCTCCCCCAATTTATGTCTACTAGTGTTAGGAGAAATTGATGATATCAAACAGATCTATCAGAAGTTCACATCAGAACTTATATATCAACGGATACTGATGACATCAACGGATGATGAAATGTCAACGGATGATAGGATATCAATGGATGATAATTTCGACGGATGATGATGTCAACGGATAATAAAATCAGTATATGTCACATCAGTTGATCTTCGAGGAGGAAAAGGAAACAGGAACTCAAGGAGGTGAATGACTTTATCTCAGAAGCAATTGTATAGGTTTCCTTGTTGTTAATAGAATAGGATTCCTTATACATTGATAGTTGTGCTCTATATAAAGCACAAATTAGGTTCATGCTATAAGCACTGCGACATTGTTATATCTTTCACATAACCTAGCAGCTCTCAAGGATATTTGTTCATCCTTTCGAGAGAGTACATTTGTAATAAGTTTTTATCAGTTAATATAAAAATTGTTGATTCTGTTGTAGCTTTGTCGAATAGATTGGATTAACTGTATTCACCCCCCCTATACAATTGATTAAGGGCCTAACAATTCGTATCAGAGCTTGTTGTTAACATACAAAACAATTTAAGATCTAAAAATCAATCTACAATGGCAGACAAAGAAGAAGAGACACCGAATCCAAAACCACAACCCCCAGCCACATCACAAATAAGCAACAATATGAGTATGTATGAAGCAATCAAGGGCCCATCCTGAAGATACATGAATATCCAATCTGGAAAGTCAGGAAGGCCATGTGCTTGAAAACCACGGATCCTGAATACCTACGCATGATCTATGATGGTCCTCATAGAGCAATGAAGGTAGCTATTTCGCTTACAGGAGAACCAGAGAAGATGATAGACAAAGACAGGAAAGACTATACTCCTGAAGATATCTCGTCTATCATGAAGGATGCTAAGGACATATCCTGCACAACAATCTTGATAGTGTTATGTCCAATAGAGTCTTTTGATATAAAACAACAAAGAGATATCGGATGCTTTAAAAATAAAGTGTCAATATACAACTGCTATTAAGAAGAACATGAAGACAATACTTACTCAAGAATATGAGCACTTTGACTAAAGGGACAATGAGTCCCTAACTGAGATCTATGACAGATTTCAGAAGTTGCTGAATGACTTATCCCTTGTCAATAAAGAATATGATTTGGAGGACTCAAACTTGAAGTTCCTAATTGCTCTCCCTGAAAAGTGGGACTTTAAAGTCACATCAATCAGGGATAACCATAAACTTGATATCACACCTCTAGATGAGATCTATGGAGTTCTGAAAACTCATGAACTAGAGATGGAGCAAAGGAGCAAGAGGAAATGATCAAAAGCTAGACCAGTTGCACTCAAGGTTGAAGAGAAGCCAAAGGAGAAAGCTAGGAGGAAAAGCTACTCCAAAGGGAAAGCAATGATTGCTAAGTCAGATATGAATCATCAAATTTTGATGATGACTCAAATCCTGATATTGATTCAAATACTGACAGTGATCACAACAATAATGAAGATATGGATCAAATGGCTGCCCTACTGGTTAAAAGTTTCAAGAAGATGATCTACAGAAACTTCAAGAAAGGGAGAAGATTTTCCAGAAAAGGTTCCAGTTCCTCAAACTCTGATAAGAGGAACAACAAAAGAAATACTGATTGGAAGGAATCTAGATCTGGAAAACTTGACAAGTCAAAAGAGAGATGTTACAACTGTGATGGACTTGGACACTTTGCAGCTGACTGCAGAAAACCCAGAGTTGAGAAAAAACAAGCTTTGATCTCAAAGAAGAGAAACTGGGATGATTCATCAGACTCAGATGATGGGATCAATTATGCTCTCATGGAAAATGCTAATGATGAGGCTGGAAATGCTGAATTAAGGTACCTCAGACTACTCTTGCATTTGATACTGATGATATCTATGAATTAAGATTATTTCTTAAGTCTTTGTATGTTACTTTTAGGGATCAAACCTTAGAAAATAATAGAATCAAGAGTGAAAACTATGATTACCTATAAATTGAGTTGTTTTCCATGCTAGAAATTCAAAAAGAAAGAGATAATGTTATTTTTGTTATAGGAAAATTGTTAGAAAAACATGCTTATCTAGAAAAGGAGCTAGCTAAAAAAAGAGAAGTCATTAAACTTTGGACTAACTCAGGAAAGACAACTCAGGAAATCTTAGAAAATGGGAGTTGGGGATCAGGATTAGGATATTCAGCTATATCTAATTCTGATAAGAAAAGTGGAGAAGAAACCGAGAAAACAAAAACAATAAAAACTGATAGTCATGTCAAATTGAACAAGGTTCAAATAAAGACCATCAAGTTTAATCCTAGTGCTAATAATGTTAAATCAGTCAATGAGGAAGGTACTACCTCAGCACCTGGATCAAACTTAACTACTGAAAAGAGTGAACAAGTTCACACAAATTCAGTAAAAATTGGTTCAATGACTCAGAAACAGCTTAAGCAAAAGCTGAAGGACTTACACATAAAAGACAAGAGGAAAAGGTCTAGGAAAAATAGGAATGGCAAGGTAGGTGATAATAAAAATGGAAATCATGTGACTCCTCCTAATACACCTAGAAAGACCTGTTCAAACTGTGGTAACACTAATCATCTTGCTAATTCTTGCAGGAAGAATAAAGAGATAAAAGTTGTTCCTTCCAAATCAGAGTTTAGGAATAGAACAATTATATATAAACCATAGAATCCTTGTTTTCATTGTGGTAGTGTTTGGCACTCTATTTATACATGTAAAGAGTATCGCAGTTTGTATTATGATTTTTATAAACTAAAACCCTCTTTAGTTAAAGGAAAATCTGTTTCTGCATGTATAAATACTGATAGTAAGACTGTTAACATAAATTTTGATATGGAGTCTTCTGCTGCATATGTTAACAAACTTAAAAAGGCCAACAGATCCAAGCAAGCTTGGGTCCTTAAAAATATTAACTGATTCAAATAACTGATTGTAGGGTGACATAAGGAATGCTCTAGTCTTGGACAGTGGATGCTCGGGACATATGACAGGTTATAAATCCCTGCTATCAGAATTTGAGGAGAAGGCTGGCCCAAGCGTTTCTTATGAAGATGGCAACTTAGGAAAAATCTTGGGATATCGAAAAATCAAAATTGGAAATGTCAGCTCTGGTTGCAAAACTCAAGCATAATCTGATCAGTGTGAGTCGAATCTGTGACAGAGGTTACCATGTCAATTTTTATGAGGAGCATTCTGAAATTGTTAGTAAGTCTGATGGCAAGATCACATTGACTAGTGTAAGACATGGTAGTTTATATGAAGCCAGAGTCTCCACAAGAATTGATAATTCAGAAGTTTTTCTACTGAGTAGAGCATCCGTGGAAGACAGCTGGAACTGGCATAAAAGACTTTCTCACCTCAACTTTAACAATATCAATGAATTTGTGAGAAAATATCTTGTAAGAGGATTGCCCAATACATTGTTTACTCCTGATGGCTTATGTGATTCATGTTAGAAAGCCAAATAAAGGAAGACATCTTTCAAGAGTAAAACTGAATCCTCCATTCTTGAACCATATAATTTATTTCATATTGATCTCTTTGGTCCAGTGAATACTAAGTCTATTGCCAAGAAGAGGTATGCACTTGTGATTGTTGTTAAATATACAAGATACACATGGGTGTATTTTCTGCACGACAAGGATGAATCTCCATCCATTCTTCTTGATCATGTGAGGCGGCTGAAAAAGGATCAACATATAAAGTGAAGATAATCAGAAGTGATAATGGAACTAAATTCAAGAATAGCTCTATGGAAGAGTTCTGCTAACTCAAGGGGATAAAACAAGAGTTTTCCGCTCATGGAACTCCACAACAAAATGGAGTTGTTGAAAGAAATAATAGAACTCTGATAGAAGCTGCAAGAACCATGCTAGAAGAAGCAAGAGTGTCTACCTACTTCTAGTGTAAGACCCCGGCATATATTTATATTATTTAATATGTAAATATTAAATAATATATTATATATATGTCTTATTAATTAGAAAGTAGTTTTTAAATAAAAAGAAACAGAAACAGAAAGAGGCATTGGAATATATAAAAAAATAGGGTTTGGAAGACTTACGTTTTTATTTTGGTCAGGGAGGAGGAAGATAAAGAGAGAGAAGGAGAAGGAGAGGGAGGAGCAAGATAATATATTTTAGAGAAAACTGGGCCTGAGGTTGACCTCAGGTATCTTACCTAAGGTTATAACAATTTTCCATACAAATGTTGGATGTCATTTTTGTAATAATTAAATCTCCCCCCATGTATTTACAAAAATATCCCCACTTATATTGTATTTGTTTTAACCTCAGGGTTGTCACCTGAGGGTGACCACAGGGCCAACAATCTCTATATTTTAAGCTAAGGTAAAGATTAAATTATGTATATGCAATCGTATTTCGTTTAGGATAAAATTTTTATATGTTTTGATACTTCTTATTCTTAAACTAGGGTTAAGTATGATTAGGGACATCTGAATTTCTTGAGTATCCATCATATTTTTTGAATTCTAAGGTACGGATATTTTCGTTATACTATCAATCTTGTTGTACTTATTCGGATTCTTGTGCCTAAGTTCTAGTGATCGGAATTCTTATAAAATTCATAATTAATTCTCTGTTTATCGTATAGTTGTGATTCTACACTCATTAGAAAGATCATTTGATTATCTTTGTTTTTCTTTCTTTGAGTTTTCTGAAATTATACTTGTAAGTATCTTAAAATCTGTCTTTTCTATAATCTGGTGGGTTAAATTCTGCTCGTACGTTCTAACTTCCTAAATTCATAGTAAATTGATATTTTATGACAAATTTATGGGTAATATCATTCCTGAAAGGTATTATCATGTTCTACATTTTATGTTCATATTCTGCTGTTAAATTATGTAGTTTCAATATTGTAAATAGTTAATTACTAAAATATCCAGGGGCTGATTCTGTTCAACAGTCCGCAAATATCTATCCTCTGAATTCGTTACTTGGCCAATTTTAACGAGGCTTACCATTTTGAAAATCTCTCAGAATTTTCTACGTTTTTCGTATTTTGTACGTTTTCAGATAAGATCATCTTTATAGAGTAAATTAATATTCTTCAGAACTGGTCATTTTTTTATTTAAGCACCAATGTTCTATTTTGTAAGATATTTTGACTGGTGATGGTTGAGAAATATATTTTTGATTGTACGGTGGTATGATATGATTTGGGAGATATTATAAGATATCCGTCACGAGTGGATAATCTCATGCTTGGCACCTCCTATACGGTATATTTAAATTGTATAGGCATGTCGCCGGAGTAGTGGGACACGTATAGTCATGACTAGTCTGTATGTGTGTGTTTGGCCATTTTGGGTAGCATGTTCTTTATGCTATGCAA
The DNA here is from genome assembly GCF_009905375.1 of Apium graveolens. NCBI lineage: Eukaryota > Viridiplantae > Streptophyta > Magnoliopsida > Apiales > Apiaceae > Apium > Apium graveolens. The sequence goes on from NC_133650.1 coordinate 58,062,405, forward strand.
GACCCTGTAAGATGTAAGTGTAAGATTGTCTCCCAAGTTAATAAGTAAGTTTGGAATTCTATTAAATTTAGTTTGAATATTATTTATAACTGTAAGAGTATGTGTATTTCCTGGATATTTTGATGGGAAATCATGTATATTTATTTTATGATTTTGATATTCATGGCATTTTATCACATTCATATTTTGTCAACACTTTTTAATTTGATGATCAGTTTATTTTCATATATATCATCATGTATAACTTTTGTACACCTTGACATTGTGGTTATCCGTATATGAGCTTTTCACTCACTGCCGGTTTTATTTCCTTATTTCCCAGCAGGTAATCTTAACTAGGTGGGCTACTTTATGGGATAAGCACGAGTGCGGATCTAGAGGAGCTCATTTATTTTCTTGTATTTTATTAGAATGTTATTCAGACTTCATAAGTGTGGTTTTAATTTGGAGATGTACAATTTAAGTATATTTTGTTTCATGGATTGTAAGTCGGAGTTTTAGATTGGTATCATTTTGGTGAAATTTATTTTGGAGAACTATATTTAAGTGAACTTGAATTTATCTATTATTTTGAGAAAACTATATTTGTTTTGATGTTACAGTTGGCATCAGAGCTAAGGTTTTATGATTCTGTAGACCCTCTTTAGGCTCGACCTGTGAGGATTGGGTAGATGTAGGATTGGTAGATTAAGTTTTACTTATTGGCATAGCATTGCATCTATATTTTGGTATTTGTAGAACTGAATTAATTGATGATTGTAGGATGTCTACTCGACGATCCACTCGACTCTCTGGTGAACAGTCATCTGGTGAGGCTAACCGTTCTGTCCCGGGGCGTAGAGGAAGAGGATTTGGTTCATGAACTCGGGGTAGAGGAAGGTCTTCTTGTGATACTCAAACTAGGAGGGGACAACCAGAAATTGTGCCTCAAACTGAACAGGGGGAAGATGAGCATCAAGCACTTGAACAACGAGTGACACAATCTCAGAATCAGTTAGGCATTGATCCAAATGTGTTAGCTAATGTTGTGACTCAAGCAGTGGTTAGCTCTCTGGAGCAAATTATTCATCCTAATGTTGCTGGTCAGGTCCAGGGGCAGAGTATAGAGCATCTCAATAATGCAGTGCAGAATAATACCAATTATCAGAAGAGAGTTGAGGAGAATATGATAGTGGTTCCCGATAATGATGCATATGAGTATCCTCGGAATCAGGCTACTTACATTCCTATGTTGGAGATATTTAATAAGCAAAAGCCTAAGAGTTTTAATGGGCTAGAAGGACCCGAAACAACTGAAAATTGGTTAGGACACCTTAGAAAATTTTTCCGATTAATTAGTTGTTCTGAAAATACTATGGCGAGGTTTTCTGCATAGAAGTTGGAGGATGATACTGATAGATGGTGGACTACTGTGACTGCCACTAAACCAGAGCACTATATGGATGTTGTGACTTGGAATGAGTTTGAGGAGTTGTTTCATCAGATGTACTTTCCAGTGACTGATAGGGAGAGATATGTGCGCGAGAATCAGACAGTAAAGCAGGGTGACACTGAGACAGTGGCAGAGTATATCTCTAGGTTTAATAGGTTGGCTAGCTTTGCAGCTTCAGAGATTAAGTCATAGGAAGATAAAGCTAATAAGTTTAAGTGGGGCCTTAGGGTGGAATACATGCATAACATAAATTCTACTAGATTTGCGAGCATGGAGCAAGATATTAGTGCAGCTAAATATCAGGAGTTATCAGTCCTTGATGGGAAGGAGGATCCCAATAAAAAAGAGGGCTAGAGATGAGCCACAGAGTTTCAACCGTAACCAACAAAGCTTTCGAGTAAATCAGTTTCAGGGTGCTCAGCAGCAAGGGCCTCATTTGTCCCGATAGAGTGGGTCGTCTTATTCCAGAAATAATAGTGGGAGGCAAGGTTTTCAGAGAGGTTATCAAGAATATTGGTAATGGAAGGGACCAGGGACCAATAATAATAACAGAGGAAACTTTCAGGGAAATCGACAGATAAGGGACCGATGCAAAACTTGTGGGGGTAACCATATAGGGAGACCGTGTTTTAGAGAGACTAGAGCTTGCTATATGTGTGGGAGGACTGGGCTTTTTGCTAGAGATTGTACTATGCAGTGCAAGGAACAGCGGCAAACTCCATTGAATGTTAATCCGGGCCAATCACAAAATCAGCAGGGAGGCAATCAAGATCAGAGAAATACCAGTCATGTTTATGCCACCACATCTAGGGATGCAGCGAATATCCCGGGTACTATTTCTGCTACTTTATTTATTGGCAATGAAGATGCTAGAATGTTATTTGATACTGGTGCTACCCATTTAATTGTTTCTTCTAGTTTTATTAGACATATTGGTGTAAAATCATATGAGTTAGTTCCATCCATTCGTATTACTACTGCTGTAGGAATGAGTATTGATGTGCATGTTCAGTATCCTAATTTTCCAGCAAAGTTGGGGATCACATATTATCAGCTACTTTGTTACCTTTGCCTATGCGAGACTTTGATGTGATTTTAGGTATGGATTGGTTGGAGAAACATAGGGAAATTATCGATTGTGAGAGTAGAGTTGTGAAGTTAAATTTAGATGATAAGTTGGTGGTCGAATATCATGGTTCTAGACCAAGTGCTTTATATAAAATAATATCTACAATGAAGGATGTGAGATCAATGAAGAAGGGTTGTTATGGTTACATTGCATATGTAGTTGATATGGATATGGCAAAACCGCAACTAAAGGATGTTCCGGTGGTTAGGGAATTTAATGATGTGTTTCCAGATGATCTTGTTGGATTACCTCCACAAAGGGAGGTTGAGTTTTCAATAGAACTTGTACCAGGTTCCGAGCCAATCTCCAAGGCTCCTTACCGAATGGCTCCAGCTGAATTAAAAGAGTTGAAAGAGCAATTGCAAGAATTACTTGATAAGGGTGTTATTCGTCCAAGTGTATCCCCATGGGGTGCTCCAGTTCTATTTGTGAAGAAGAAGGACAGTTCGATGAGGATGTACATTGATTATAGAGAGTTGAATAAGATCATTGTACGTAATCGATACCCATTACCACGTGTTGATGACTTGTTTGATCAACTGCAAGGGGCAAAATTCTTCTCAAAAATTAATTTACGATCCGGTTACCATCAGTTACGGGTGAGAGATGAAGATGTGCCAAAGATAGCTTTTCGAACACGGTACGGACACTATGAGTTTCTCTTCATGCCCTTCGGGTTAACTAATGCTCCATCAATCTTTATGGATTTGATGAATAGGGTCTTCAAAGATTTCTTGGATAAGTTTGTTATTGTATTCATAGATGATATTCTTGTATACTCGAGGTCGAAAGAAGAGCATGAGGAACACTTATGGGTAGTTTTGAAAATTTTTAGGAACCATCAATTATTTGCTAAATTTTCTAAATATGAGTTTTGGCTGGAACAAGTTTCATTCTTGGGGCATGTTGTTTCCGCGGAAGAGATTCAGGTGGACCTATAAAAAATAGTAGCAGTGGCGGAATGGTCGAGACCTACTACCGTGACTGAGGTTAGGAGTTTTCTGGGTTTAGCTGGGTATTATTGAAGGTTTGTGGAGGGTTTTTTGACTATTTCTATGCCTTTGACATGATTGACGAGGAAGAATAATTGATTTGTCTAGACAGATGAATGTGAGAGTAGCTTTTGGGAATTGAAGAAGAGGTTGACTATAGCTCCAATTTTGACATTACCAACAGGCCCTGACGGGTACGTCATTTATAGTGATGCTTCGAGAAAGGGATTAGGAGCAGTTTTGATGCAGCATGGTAAGGTGATTGCATATGCGTCTAGACAATTGAAAACACATGAGGAGAATTATCCAACTCACGATTTGGAATTGGCAGCGGTAGTTTTTGCTCTAAAAATATGGAGACACTATTTGTATGGGGTTTCTTGTGATATTTGGACTGACCACCAAAGCCTTAAATATATCTTCACCCAAAGAGAGCTAAACATGAGGCAGTGTAGATGGCTTGAGTTGATTAAAGACTATGATGTGCGAATACAGTATAATCCTGGTAAGGCTAATATCGTGGCAGATGCACTTAGTCGTAAGAACAATGGCCAAATTTCATTTTTGTTTATACTGCCTAATGAATTGAAAGGAGAAATACAAAGAATGGAGTTGGCTCTTAGTGTTCATGGTATGGATTGTATGTTGGTTAATTTGTAAATGGAACCAACATTAATTTCTAGGATTAAGGAGGCACACAAGGAAGACTTTGAGATTCAAGAGATTGTTCAAAATATTTAAGATGGTAAGCATTCAGACTTTAGCGTGGATGATCACGGTATTGTTTGGATTATGGGTCGATTGTATGTTCCAAAATCAGCTATCCGGGAGGAGCTTTTAGCGGAAGCGCATAACTCACCATTTTCTGTACATCCCGGAAGCACCAAAATGTATAGGGACATGAAGGATCAATTTTGGTGGAGTGGTATGATGAAGGATATTGCTAATTTTGTATCGAAGTGTATGACTTGTCAACTTGTTAAGATTGAACATCAAAGGTCAGGTGGTGAATTACGTTCATTGGAAATACCTGAGTGGAAGTGGGATCATATATGCATGGACTTCCTCATGGATTTACCTAGAACACTGAAGAAGCATGATGCTATTTGGGTGGTTGTGGATCGACTAACAAAATCTGCCCACTTTTTGGCAATTCGAGCAACTGATTCGGTGGATAAATTGGCTGAAATTTATAGAGATGAGATTATGAGATTACATGGAGTTACGGTCAGCATTGTTTCAGATAGAGATCCACGGTTTACATCCCGATTTTGGGAAGGTTTTCAAAAAGCATGGGGTACTAAACTTAGTTTCAGCACTGTATTTTATCTGCAAATAGATGGTCAATCAGAGAGAACTATTCAAACCTTAGAAGATATGTTGAGGGCGTGTGCACTAGATTGGGCTGGCAGGTGGGATGAACATTTACCACTTATTGAGTTTGCTTACAATAATAGTTGGCAAACTAGTATCGGGATGGCACCGTATGAAGCTCTGTACGGGAGAAGGTGTAGGACACCTATTTGTTAGGATGAGGTTGGAGAGAGGAAGTTAGGGGGACCTGATATTGTTCAAGAGACTAATGATAAAGTAATGGTGATACGAGAAAAATTGAGACAAGCTCAAGATCAACAAAAGAAATATATAGATTTGCATTGTAGGAGATTGAATTTAAATCCTGGTGAAAAGGTATTCCTAAAAGTTTCTCCATGGAAGGGAGTGCATCGTTTTGGGTTAAAGGGAAAGTTGACTCCAAGATTTATTGCCCTTTTTGAGATTTTAGAAAAAGTGGGAGAGGTAGCATATAGATTGGCCTTGTTACCTCAGTTATTAAGGGTACATAATATGTTTTATGTATCATTGTTAAGAGGTTATAATTATCATCCATCGCATGTAGTAAGTTGCCCCTTGGATAAAGTTCGACCGAATTTGGCTTATGAGGAGGAACCCAAAAGAATTTTAGAACGTGAAGAAATAGTGATGCATCGCCGCACGATTTCTTTTGCGAGGATATTATGGAAAGGTCATTCTGAAAGTGAGGCTACTTGGGTGACAGAAGAAATTGTTCGTGCACGCTATCCACATCTTTTTGAGCAATGGTATGTAAGATAAAATTTCGAGGATGAAATTTCTATTGGGGGGAAGAATGTAAGACCCCGGCATATATTTATATTATTTAATATTCAAATATTAAATATTATATTATATATATGTCTTATTTATTAGAAAGTAGTTTTTAAATAAAAAAGAAAAGAAAAAGAAAGAGGCATTGAAATATTAAAAAAAAGGGTTTGGAAGACTTACGTTTTTATTTTGGTCAGGGAAGAGGAAGGTAGAGAGAGGAGAAGGAGAGGGAGGAGCAAGATAATCTATTTTAAGCTAAGATAAAGATTAAATTACCTATATGCAATCGTATTTCATTTAGGATAAAAATTTTATAGGTTTTGATACTTCTTATTCTAACTAGGGTTTAGTATGATTGGAGACATCTGAATTTTTTGAGTATCCATCATATTTTCTGAATTCTAAAGTACGGATATTTTCGTTATACTATCAATCTTGTTTTAATTATTCGGATTCTTGTGCCTAAGTTCTAGTAATCTGAATTCTTATAAAATTCGTAATTAATTCTATTTTTATCGGATTGTTGTGATTCTAGACTCGTTGGAAATCTAATTTAATTATCTTTGTTTTTGTTCTTTGAGTTTTCTGAAATTATACTTATAAGTATCTTAAAATCTGTCTTTTTTATAATCTGGTGGGTTAAATTCTGCTTGTACGTTCTAACTTCCTAAATTCATAGTAAATTGATATGTTATGAAAGATTTATGGGTAATATCATTCCTGAAAGGTATTTTCAAGTTCTACATTTTATGTTCATATTCCGCTGCTAAATTATGTAGTTTCGATGTCATAAATAGTTAATTACTAAAATATCCAGGGGCTGATTTTGTTCATCAGTCCGCAAATATCTATCCTCTGAATTTGTTGCTTGGTCAATTTTAACGAGGCTTACCATTCTAGAAAGTTCTCAGAATTTTCTACGTTTTTCGTATTTTGTACGTTTTTAGATAAGATCATCTTTATAGAGTAAATTAATATTCTTCAGAACTGGTCATGTTTGATTTAAGCACAAATGTTCTATTTTGTAAGATATTTTGGTTGGTGATGGTTGAGAAATATTTTTTTGGTTGTACGGTGGTATGATATGATTTGGGAGATATTATAAGATATCCTTCACGAGTAGATAATCTCGTGCTTGGCACCTCCTATACGGTGTATTTAAATTGTATAGGCGTGTCGCCGGAGTAGTGGGACACGTATAGTCATGACTAGTCTGTATGTGTGTGTTTGGCCATTTTGGGTAGCATGTGCTTTATGCTATGCAAGCCCCTGTAATATTTTGGGTAGCATTTTCTTTGTGCTATGCAAGCCCCTGTAAGATTTGATGACTACATATTCTGAATAACCGAAAATGTAGGATATCCTGTAAATGTAAGATTGTCTCCCAAGTTAATAAGTAAGTTTGGAATTCCATTAAATTTTGTATGAATATTATTTATAACTGTAAGAATATCACTACAAGAATAATATACATAGACATCACGCATTAGATATCGGTTAACTTTGCCACCGATGTTAAAAGAAGTATTTGCATCACCCCGTGTTTTTGTGATGTCTTTGTTCTTTGTAGACATTGGTTATAATTAAACCGATGTCTAAAATTTACAAAAAAAAAAAATTTGCGCCCACCTTTTCTTTCCCCCCTTAGTCAAATTTTCATTTAGTTTTAGTTCAAAATTCCCCCCCCCAATCCCAAAATTCTCCCCCTAACCAAATTTTGGTTCCCCCCAAATCAATCTTCAGACACAAAATCAAAAAAAAAACTAAAACTAAAAAATCAAAACTAAAAAATAGAAAATTGTTCTCTCTCTCTCGAACCCCCCTCTCTCTCTCTCGAACCTCTCTCCCCTCACAATCTCTCTGAACTCCAGCCATCATCTTACCATCACAATCTCTCGAACCTCTCTCTCTCTCTCACCTGTCTCTGGAACCTCTCTCTCTCTCTCGAACCTGTCTCTAGAACCTCTCTCTCTCTCTCTCTGAACCTCTCTCCGCTCTCAATCTCTCCGTTAAGCCTCTTTCAGTTAACCTCTCTACTTCAGTAAGTGTTGTATCTACTTGAATCGAACCGGTCTTCTCTACATGAAGACTAGTTTTAAAAGTTGAGGATTTTTTAATTTAAAACCCTAATTTTGTAAATTGGGGTTTTTTCTAATTCGAAACCCTTATTTTTTTTTTATTAATTTAGTGTCTAAACTTGTTGCTAATACTTTTCTTCTTGTTGTATACATGACCTAATCTGAGAAAAAGATTTAAAACTTTAGGTAATTTGGGTGTTTTTGGTTGTACATTTGTATTTTTGTTTGTTTTTTTTATTTTTGTAAATTAGGTTTTCATTTGTTTGTAATGTTGTGATTTGTTTTGCAGGACATTAGTATTGTTTGATTTTTCGATCTTCGGTGAGTTTTCTTTTCCAACTCTGTTTTGTACGCTTATACATTTGATTTGTTTTGTTAGTTTTTATAGTGTTTTTTTTGTCTATGTGCTATGGAGTTGGTTCTTATGTTGATCTATGTGTTGTGTACAATATGCATTATGTATAATATGAAATCTCAGTTTTGTTTTTTTTTGCAATTATGTGCAGGAGAATTCATTTTGGTATTAGTATGTTATAGTTGAATGTAGTCATGTTCTGAATATTGTATGCAAGTGTGTGGTGTGAAATCTCAGTTTCGTGTTCTTAATTTAGTCATTGTGTATGCAAGTGTTTAGTTGAAAATAGTACATTTATAATTTGATAATCTGCATCGTGATCTGACTATTATACTATGATTAATTATAGTTAATTATATAGTGATTATACATTAAGTATTGAATGACTAGTTAATATATAATACTAGTACTATAATTAAATGTATAATATGAATTACGTAATGCATTACAAATCGATTCATATTATAATAAAATGTATAACATTAAAATGTATAATATGCATTATGTATAATATGAATTCTCAGTTTTCTTATGTCGTTTATAGTCTGTCCTATGTGCGGTTGTCATACTTAAAATTAAGTTAGACTTATAAAATAAATATTAGACTTATAAAATAAATATAGCCTTATATTGAATTTTTTAGTGACATACCAGGTGGTTTTAAATGGATAAGTATTGGATAAAAGCCGATAGGGATTCTCTATAGTATGAAATTGGTGTTGAGAACTTCTTGATATTTGCCGAGGAAAATGCTAAAAACCCCAAGAAAATTCCGTGTCCTTGTTCACACTGCTCTAACTTCAAAAAAATTTCTGTGAATATAATCAGAGGTCATCTTTATGAATCACGGTTTAGTTTAGGATATTCTGATTGAATTTGGCATGGAAAAAACCATGTTAATAGTACTAGGTCATCTGTTGGTAGTACTTGTCCTCCCTCGAAGCCCATACCAATTTCAGAAACATTTAACGTGTGTGAAGCAGCCTATAGTAGGGAAGATTGTGATAAAGAGTTAAATAACTTTAAGAGGTTTGTTACCGATGTGGAACAACCTCTGTTTGAGGGAAGTGAGTGTACTTAACTAGAGTCGGTCTTAAAATTACATAATTGGAAGGCTAGGTTTGGAGTTTCCGATAAAGCTTTTATTGATCTGCTTAAATCAATTGGATCAATTCTTCCTAAAGATAATCTACTTCCGTCTAATATGTATGAAGCCAAGAAAACCTTGACTGATTTAGGCCTCAAGTATATTAAATTCCACGCTTGTCCAAATGACTGCGTATTATACAGGGGTCCAGTTCTCGAGTCTTCTTCCGAGTGTCCCAAATGCCATCTCTCTCGCTGGAAAGTTGGGAAAGATAGTCAAGTTTATGTAAACGTGCCAGCTAAGGTTATGTGATATTTTCCGATAATCCCCAGATTTAAAAGAATGTTTAAATCTCCGTCTACTGCTGAATTAATGAGTTGGCATGCAAATAATCGATCCAAAGATGGAAAGATGCGTCAACCCTCTGATTCTCGTTCTTGGAGAAATGTAGATTGTAGGTGGCCTGAGTTTGGTAGCGAGGCAAGAAATATACATTTAGGATTAGCGGCCGATGGTATAAAACCACACAATAATGAATTAAATAATCGGTACAGCTGCTGGCCAGTTATGTTAGTAACGTATAATCTTCCTCCATGGTTATGCATGAAGAGGAAGTTTATGATATTAACAACATTAATTTCTGGCCCACAAGAGCCTGGTAATGATATTGACGTATATCTCTAGCCACTGATCGATGATTAAAAAAATTGTGGGAGGAAGGTGAACCAAACGTGTACGATGCCCATACCAAATCCTTTTTCACTCTAAAGGAAATCTTTATGTGGACAATAAATGAATTCCCGGGATATGGAAATTTGTCGGGGTGCGTTAATAAGGGTTATAGGGCCTGCCCAGTATGCGGTGATTAGACCGTGGCTAAATATCTAAGTCGTAGTAGAAAAATGAGCTACCAAGGACATCGTCGGTATTTAGATCTTTATCATCCGTATAGGAGGCAAAGGACAACTTTTAATGGAGAACAAGAATTTTGTTGTGCATCTGAACCACTTAGCGGAGAGGAAGTGTTGGGGGTAACAACAACAACTTAGGTTCAGTTTTTGGAAGGGGGAAGCCAAAAAAGGTGGAGTCTCCATGGAAAAAACAGTCAGTTTTTTTGAGTTAGAGTATTGGAAGTTTCACCATGTTCGACATTGTTTAGATGTCATGCACGTCGAAAAGAACGTGTATGATAATATAATTTGGACACTTCTACACATGAAATTCAAGAGTAAAGACAGCCTTGCCGCTCCAGAAGTAGGTGAGAAAAGAACATACCTACCTCCTGCCCCTTATACTCTCTCCCAGAAAAAAAAACATATAATGTTGGCATCATTGTACGGCATGAAATTTCCATACGGACATGCTTCAAATATAAGAAACTGTGTATCGATGATTTATATGAAGTTTTATGGTTTAAAGTCCCATGACTGCCACTACCTGTTTGCATTTGTTCAGTGCTTCCGTAAAATGTTAGGGTTAGTATCATAAGATTGTGTTTTTTCTTCAACTCTCTGTGCAACAAAGTTGTAGATGTGTCGAAGTTGAATAAATTACAAGCAGATGTGATATTGACCTTGTGTAAGTTAGAGAAGATATTCCCTCCGTCATTTTTTGATTTTATGATACATCTTATGGTCCACCTAGTAAGGGAACTGCGATTATGTGGACCAGTGTTTTATAGATGGATGTTTCCATTTGAACGCTTCAATAAAATATTGAAGAGTTATGTAAGAAACCGATTCTATCCAGAAAGTTCTATAGCTGAAGGTTACCTCAAAGAAGAGTCAATAGAATTTTGCAGTGAGTTCTATAGTGGGAGTAGTAGAACAGCTGGTCTTCCGAAAGATGAAGAAAAAAATTCTGGTCCAATCGGTGGTGTGACTATGAAGTGAGTTGCGGAAAAAGAACGAGATGAGGCTCATCTTTCAGTTCTTCGTAATAATTCGGAAGTGGAACCATATGTTATGTAAGTAAAACATAAATAAGTATACATATAAGTGTTAAAGTTTTATTTGGTATAGTTTAGTCGAATCTGATGTAAGTAATTTCAGGTTGCATAAAAAATATTTGGAAGAGATTTATCAAGGGAAAAAGAAGAGTGTACAGTGGCTATTGGGAGAGCACAATCGACAATTTGCCGATTGGTTTGAACAAAAAGTTGGTTTACATTCTTTTTCCTTCTCTTTTATTTTTATAAGTCGTGTTTTTAAATTTATAGCCACTTATATGAATCAATAATTTACATGTAGGTCAGTACGGAAATTAGGGAGAATGCGGAAGCCGTATCTGAGGTTCCACAGAACAATGGAAATGCTTCTAACACTGAAGCATATATTGAGGGGGAGCAACATGACTCAAATCCAGAGACTACTGCAAGTGATTAAACTAAAGAAACTTCAGTATAAAGATCATCAAACTCATCTTCCTCAAACTGTGATGAGTCAAATACTGATAACAATGGGAACACTGATTCAGGGGGAGCATCGGGAATCAATAATGGTACTACTCAAGGAAATAACAGAGAATTCATGAATCAAGGGGGAGGTTCTTCTTCTAGGAGTCAACTTTCATCTGCAAGAAAATGGTCTAAGTCACACACACCTGACTTTATCATTGGAAACTCTGACAGTGGTGTAAAAACAAGAAAAGCCACTCAGAATGAATGTCTCTACCATTCTTTTCTATCTCAAATTGAAATTAAGAAGGTTGAAGAAGCTCTACAAGATGTTGACTGGGTCACAACAATGCAAAAGGAACTTAATGAATTTGAAAAGAACAAAGTCTAGACTCTTGTGCCAATACCAAAGAACAGATCTGTGGTGTGGCGCCCCAAAATCTGGGGTCAAGGATCTAGGAGGCCATGCCATCTTGAATACTATATAACACTTATCTCGTATCACAATATATAAATACTCACACTTTTACAACCCCACATTTATCACTCACGCACACACTTATAGGTTATTGTCTTGGAAACGAACCATTCATTACTAGAGTAAATCAATCCACAAAGTGATAGTTATTACAACCCAAAAGTAGTTAAGTCTTACCGGGGAAATGACCTTTAAGTAAGGTTAGTCTGCCGGCCAAATATTTGTTTCTTATTTATCATCTTACATAAGTCATACTTGTAAATAAGCCGGACTAAAAACAACTGAAAACCAATACAGCTTATTCGGTCTACCTGTGGTACACCACCAAACATCCTATGGAACAGCTGGTCGTTTCCTACCCGTGACCGTGAGTCTCATGATAGGCATCTTGATTCACTGTTGTGTTGTGTTAATTTAAGAAAACAAGTGTGAGCTATAATGCCCATCATAATAATGTACAGTATGAAATGACTGTATGAAAAACTTAAGTAAAACGTCATATATGATAAATATATTTTATTTAAAAATAGTTTTCCTTGGTGATACACACCTTCTTTTGAAAACAATTCTTTAATGGATTAATTATCCTGCGAATACCTTAATGGTAAACCCATCACCTAGGCTTAGGTTACGGTATTGCATCACAATTCCAGTTGGAAGGATAGGACATTCATTGGATCCGCCGTATACGATGATCAGTCGTAATACGGGAAATAGTAACATTTTCTACTAGTAAAAGAACGATACCTTCGTATCCCGATTATCACCATTGCCGCATTCGGGCTACGTGTCCCATTTTGGGTATACACATACTTCACAAGTGCCTGAGTACACAGAGCACCTTCGCCTGTGGTACCTTTGGTAGTCTCCCTAGTACACATAGTACCAGAGTCTACCCCTCCCTTGTCCTTTAAAGGAATTCTATCATATCTCGAGAACTCGAACCATATCGAAGTTCCCCCAAGCGTTTTGCTTGTTGATAGAAACTGCTTGTCTTATTAGTGTATATATATATGTGTGTGTATACGTATTTCAAATTTTTCGGAGGAAGTACTAAGGATGTGAGTTGATCGTTGTCAACAGATAATTAAATATGGGGGAGTTTCTTTTGAAACTATATTCAAAATATTTAGGATAAGTCGAGATAATATTCTCCAACGATCTGAAATTATTCGAATAATTTTCCGAAAATCAGAAAGTATTTTAAATCAGGTTTTATGATTTTTAAATCATAAATAAATCATTTAATAAATAATTAATAATTAAATATCAATCGTTAAATAATTAAACCTCGAATAATTATGCTTTAAAAGAATATTGAAATAATATTCCTCAACTAATTTATGTTTAAGTAATTTAATAATCTTTAATATTTAATCAGGTTTGAAATAAATAATCGTTGGAGAATACTTCTCCCATAATAAATGAATAGTTAATTAATATTTATTATTCAAACAATAAAATATAGTTGAGGGAATACGATCCTTGGAAATTATTTTAATAAAAGTTCGAGGTATTTAATGTTTCGTAAGTGGACGTTGAGTCCCTTAAAACGTAACTACTATGGACTTCAATCTTCCTATAAATTTCACCGAAATGATTTCCGGGTTTTTATTTTAAAATCCCGACCGACTCTCGGTCTTATAATTATATGTCACGCTTGTGGCGGAGTTCAACATTTTACGACATATACGTATCGTACAACATCGCTACATTATGCGAAAACTCAATTACTAAGTATCATGGCAAGCATGGTATTTACGCAATGATAATAAAAAAACACTTTCACAATACAACAGTAAATGGATCTGGGTTCATAAACTTTCTTGGGTATCTCGAGGTGGAGAATGCTCTAGGTTCCGCTCGGAAATCTATAACCATAAACATAAATCATTTCGTTAGGTCCCATTCTACGTTACGGTGACTCGCACTCATATGCAACTTATTATGCACCCTCTCAACTTATGTTACTCTTATTATCTATTCAAGTTCTTATTCACATTATGGTCGCTTCCTTTTTTGAAGTACCTTATGTATGTTTTCATTTTCATCGTCGGCTCCGCTTATGGATTCTACGGTTTTCTAATCGCGCGGCCTTGACTCCGATATTTTTATAACTTAGAGAGATCATTATTTTAACTTGAAATTTTTATATCCGTTAAGGAACTCTATTTACTAATCTATTTAAAAATTTCATAATTTATGAATATTTTTAAGTCGATCTTTTTTATTTCCAAAGTTTGTAATTCGTAGCAGTTTTTGTCGCGTAAATCACTTTTAGTAAAACAGCCATAACTTTTGATCCGTAAATCGGAATCAAGCGATTCAAGCACCTAAACAATCCTTATAACATTTTCTATCATAATCAAGTGTTATTTTTCAAGAAACTACAGTTTATATCTTCAGGACTTTCTGCAGAAACTTAATGTTAAGTTTTGTTCATTTTAGCGAGATTACGGTTACGATCCGAGTTTTGTTTACGCCTTAAATCTTAATACTATCACCAACAATCATCATATCATCATCACCACACTAACTCCTCTCAATAACATAATTTTCTTGAGGCAACAATCATCAACCTTAAATCTACTTAACTAAAAACAAGATTACAACAATACATTCACCAAAACTAGGTTTACAACTATGTTCTAAAAGATTCTTGAACTTAAATCTTAATAAATATGGGTCAAAGATTTATACCTTTCTTGAGAGCTTGAGATGTTTTCTTGATGATGGTGAAGTATTGGGAGTGCTTGGTAGGGTTTTTGGAACCTAAAATAACCATTAAACTCAAGAAACCAAAAAAGAGTTACTATTCACTATCATCTTTCTTGAATTTATTTCACCCATAAAACCTTGATAAAATGAGCTTAAAAATTTATCTTACCTAGGTTTAGGTGTATGAAGCTTGAGAATTAATGGGGGAATTTTTCCATGACTACAGCTTGAAGTTTTGAATTTGATTTCTTCTTGTTTCTTGCTAGGGCCGAATGAAGAAGAAGAAGTGGGAGAGAGAGATTTTTGTATTGCTTCTTTAGAGCTTCTTGAATAATATTTGTGATATATGCTTGTATATTCTCAAGTATAACCTATAATTGATCTATGTTGGCAAATCCTTGGACAAATCTTGCTAGCCTTTCCAGATTACAAGCTAAGCTAGTAGTTTAGTCTTTAGCTTACTATTCTCTAGCCTTAGATGATCATTCCTATAACCTTAGCTTAATATTTGATAAAGTAACCATGGTTAATTTTCTACCATGGTTAGTTAGTATGATACGTTTATTTAATCGTTTACGAGTTTGTTCGGTCGCTTATACATTTTCGTAATAATTTCTCGTAAATGGTTCGCGGCGTAAATCCTTTTATATTTATTCTTTATGTTTTGAAGTATCATCCTTGGATATAAATCCGTAGGATTTTAAATTCGTAATTATATTGTGATTCCCTTAATCCTTGATGATTCGTAAATATGGTCGTTTTTCAAAGTTCGTTTTCTTCGAAAACTAATAGTGTTTACATACACTCATTTGGTACGTATAATCGTAATATCAACTTCGAAACTCATATTCTCATGCACAACATAGTGTGGGCTAAAAAGTTTTCCCCGTCTGTCAGGGTTACTATTCATTAAATATTTTTAGAAAGTCTCAAAAATTCGAGTTATTACAGTCTTCCCCTCTAACAAGGATTCCGTCCCGGAATCAATTAGAAAATAGGTGGCGATATCTATTCCTCATTGCTCTTCTAGTTCCCATGTTGACTCTTCAACATTTTTATTTCTCCACAAGATTCTAACCAGCTTCACAGTCTTGTTCCTCAGTACTTGTTCTTTTTTGTCCATTATCCTTACTGGCTGCTCAACGTAGGTCAGGTCTGGTTGTAAATCTACCTGCTCATATTCTATCATATATTGTGCATCCGCATGGTACTTTCTTAAGATTGACATATGGAACACGTTGTGCACCTATTGAAGATTAGACAGTAAAGCGAGCTAATAAGCTAGAGGTCCTATTCTCCTCAAAATTTCAAAGGGTCCTATGAATCTAGGACTCAGCTTCCTTTCCAAACCTCAGCACTCCCTTCCATGGAGATACCTTCAACAGCACTGAATCCCCTACTTCATATTCTCTATCTTTTCTGGTCTGGTCGGCGTACTTCTTTTTTCTGTCTTGAGCTGCTACCAGTCTCTTCCTGATGAGTCCCACCAATTCCCTGGTTTGCTGGACTAACTCTGGTCCCATTATCTTGTGTTCTCCAACCTCATCCCAGCATAGGGGAGAGCGGCATCTCCTTCCGTAAAGAGCTTCATACGGAGGCATTCCTATGCTAGCGTGATAGCTATTGTTGTAGTTAAATTCGATCAGGGATAAGTGGTCATTCTAATTCCCTTTAAAGTCGATGGCACACACTCACAGCATATCTTTTAGGGTCTAAATAGTCCTTTCATTTTGCCCATCAGTTTGGGGGTGGTAAGCGGTACTTATGTTTAGTCTGGTGCCTACACATTCTTGGAAGCTTCTCCAAAATCGAGAATTAAACCTTGGGTCTCTATCTGACACTATGGCAGCGGGAACGCCGTGTCTCACTACGATTTCCTTCAAGTAGATATCCACCAGCTTGTCTACGGTGTACCTTTCGTTGATTGGTAGGAAGTGCACGGACTTGGTCAGTCTATCTATGATAACCCATGTGGCATCGTGATTGGTTTTCGTTCTTGGTAGGCCTGTAACAAAATCCATGGCTATATGCTCCCATTTTCATTCCGTAATTTCTAGGGGCCGTAATAGTCCACTCGGTCGTTGATGTTCAACCTTCACTCTCTGGCATGTCAAGAACTTGCTGACCCACTCCGCTACTTCTCTTTTCATGTTCGGCCACCAATAATATTCTTTAAGGTCACGGTACATTTTTATACATCCTGGGTGGATTGAATATCTAGAGCTGTGCCCTTCGTGCAACAACTCATCCTTTAACTCTTGCATATTTGGAATCCAAATTCGGGACACATACCTCATGATTTCTTTCTCGTCCTTCTCGCATCTCACTTCCTCACCAGCCAATGTTCCTCATTCTTCACTCATCTTTTTTTCCTGACATACTCGTATCTTTTCAGTCAGTTCTGGTACTAGCTTAATCTCAAATAATCCTTCTGTTCCTTTACCGGTCATTCTCACGTCAATTTCCATCTTCTCAAATTCTTTAATTAACTCCTCAGATGTCATTATCATTTTGAGTCTTTCCTTCCTACTAAGGGCGTCAGCCACCACATTGGCTTTACCCGGATGATATAAAATTTCACAGTCGTAGTCCTTAATCAACTCTAACCACTTCCTCCGTCTCATGTTTAGTTCTTTCTGAGTAAAAATATATTTGAGGCTCTTATGGTCTGTGTAAATCTCGTATTTCTCATCGTACAGGTAGTGCCTCCAAATTTTCAGGGCAAACACAATGGCTGCTAATTCTAGATCATGTGTTGAATATCTAATCTCATACTCCTTGAATTACCGAGAGGCATACGCGATAACCTTCTCGTGCTGCATAAGCACACATCCTAGTCCTTTATGTGATGTGTCGCTGTATATCACAAACTCTCCCTTTCCATCGGGAAGAGCGAGCACTGATGCTGAGAATAGTCTCCTTTTTAGTTCCTAAAACATTTCCTCACATTTTTCTGTCCATACAAACTTTTCTGTTTTCCGGGTAAGTCTAGTCAGTGGGTCGGCTATCTTAGCAAAGTCTTGCACGAATCTCCGATAATATCCTGCTAAACCCATAAAACTCCTAACCTCTGTTGGGGTAGTCGGTCTTTCCCAGTTGGATACCGCCTCTATCTTGGTGGGGTCAACTAAAACTCCTTTGCTACTCACCACATGCCCTAAGAACTGAACTCCCCTTAACCAAAACTCGCATTTCGAGAAATTGGCATATAATTTCTCGTTCCTCAAGATTTCTAAGACTATCCTCAAATGTTCTACATGTTCTTGCTTTGTCTTTGAGTAGATTAGAATATCATCTATAAAAACTATCACACATATATCTAGGTACATTTTGAACACTCTGTTCATCAAATCCATAAAGGCTGCGGGTGCATTGGTTAGTCCAAACGACATGACTAAGAACTTATAGTGTCCATACCTAGTACAAAAAGCAATCTTTGGTATATCCTCAGGTTTGATTTTCAACTGGTGATATCCTGTCCTCAAATCTATTTTGGAAAAGTGTACAGCACCCTTGAGTTGGTCGAATAGGTCATCAATCCTAGGGAGAGGGTACCTATTCTTAATAGTCAGCTTATTCAACTCTCGATAGTCTATGCATAATCTCATACTGTCGTCCTTTTTCTTTACAAACAGTATTGGCGCTCCCCATGGTGACGCACTGGGTCTTATCATCCCATTATCTAATAACACTTGCAGTTGAGAAGCTAGTTCATTCATCTCAACTGGTGCTAGCCGATAAGGGGCCTTGGACACTGGTGCCGTTCCTGGTGCTAATTCTATAGCGAATTCTATTTCTCTGTCGGGTGGCAATCCTGGTATGTTCTTTGGAAACACATCCTCGAATTCATTCACTATGGGTATGTCCTTTATGTTAGGAACTTCCTTCTTAGTATCCATAACATAATCCAAATAGGTCTCGTTACCTTTCTTTAGCAATCTTTTTGCCTGTAGCATGGTCAGAAATTTCTGAGTCTGTCGTTGACCTCTAAACACTACTTTTCCATTTTGCACTCTTATCTTTATCCTATTCCATTCACAATCTATTTGTGCTCCATTACTAGATAACCAATCCATTCCAAAGATTATATCAAATTCTCCTAACTCAAATGGGATTAGATCAACCTCGAAGACTTTCCCTTCTAATTTCAACTTGCATTTGGGGTGTACTTGATTCACAGGAATTATTTCTTTGTTTGCTATTTCCACTTGTAATACCTCACGTAAGGGTACGGCGTTAAGTTTTAACTTTTTAGCTAAATCTTGAGATATAAATGAGTTGGTCGCTCTAGAATTAAATAGGACATTTGCATATTCGGAATTTAACAGAAGGGTACCTGCTATTACGTCAGTGTTCCGGACAGCATCCTGAACGGTCATGTTGAAGGTCCTCGCAGCTGGGGCCGGGTGGATGCAGCTCTTCTCATCCCTGAGGCAGGGGGCTTTAATGTCGGGCAATACTTCCTCAAATGCCCTACATTTCCATATTGGAAACATGTCACGCTGGGTCGGTTGCAGTGGTTGGCAAGGTGTCCGGTTTGGTCACACCTATTGCATTTTAGAGGGGCTCTCGCCTGGCTGCACACTCCAAGGTGTCTCTTTCCACACGTTTGACACTCCGGTATTGGGGTACGGGGATGGCTATGAAATATTACCTTAGATTGTCCGTATCCCTGGCCAACACTCTCACTGGGGGCCTTTCTAAATCTGGGGCCTCTCGCAGGTTGGGACACCACTCCCCTGACGAACCTACTTGGAAGGCTCATGTTCCCGGTTCCTCTTCTTTGGCATCCTATCTTACTCTTCCCATTTTCCTTTTCCTTCAAACTTTTCTTACTGCCAGCTTCAACAATCGAGGCTTTCTGCACTAAGGTGGTGTAATCTGTCAGCTCTTGTACTGCCACTTGGTACTGGATCCACTGTTTCAGACCAAGCTGAAACCTTCGCGTTTTCTTCTCTTCGATATTCACGAACTCAGGCACAAATCATGACAGCTCGGTAAACTTGGCCTCATACTCTGCCACAGTCATCTTATCTTATTTCAACTCTAGAAACTTAATCTCCATCTGAGTTTCCATAAATCTAGGGAAATACTTGTCTAAGAACAATCGGGTAAATCTATCCCATGGAATCACAGCATCTGTCTCGAGGTTTCGTTTGGACTCCCACCAGTTTTTAGCTTCCCCTTTCAGCATGTAAGAAGTGAAAATGGTCTTGTGTCATTCTTCCACACCTAGTATCTCGAAGGACTATTCTATTTCCTTGAGCCAAACCCGTGCTTCAACGGGGTCGGCAGATCCTAGAAACTCTGGGGGTTTAGGGATTTGAATGCCCTGAAGGTAGTGGCCGCAGTCGGTTGGGCAATATGCGGCTGTGGTGGAATGGGCTGTTGGTTCAGATTTGCATTTAAAAGTTCCATAAACTCATTCATGGGGTTCCCACCCTGATGGGTATCCTCAGCCTCTTCTTTCACATATTCTTCCTCATCGTACTCATTATAGTCTAGGTCTTCTTTACTTTCTTCATTCACTACGGGCTCAGGTCCATTCCGTTGTTGGTTAACAGATTCTGCGGGTTGTGCCCTGGTTCCTCTTCTACGGGGTGGCATCATTCTGATAATGAAAATTTGTCAATATAATTGCAAAAAATTTACAATTGAATTAATTTATTCATAGGTAAGCATGTCATTTATTATCTAGTACGTTTTTATCAAGTGCAATAATATAGAAATCAATTTCTTAATAGCTGCTAGATATATACAATAGGGTCTCCCAATTATATTTTGGGGACAAAACAACTATCCGAGTTCATACATGACCTGATTATAATACATCATTACTTGTCATGAATACTGAACGCAAATACATAAACCGTGTACCCTGAAGGGCTAGGAACATTATCTACTACTAGTTATCCTATCAAAATTGGTGACAAGTCACCCAGCCCTCTACAAGGTCCATAAATAGTCACTCGTCCCTTAGTCACTTACGCTGCGCATGAGGTATCGCACCCTCCTCATCGCTCCTTCTAACATCAGCTCTGCGTCAACTACCGGGATGTATCCCCCCACCGCCATCATCCTCATCTAAACCCGGGTACGGAGCTCGATCCCATCGATCTCCCTGCGGGCTATGGCCGGGGAAGCAACTCTGAAGTCCCCTGGATATCCTAGCCTGATGGCTCTCTCAGCTGTCAGCGCCTGTCTTCGCTCCACGATGTGGGCAGACGCCGCGGTGATCTTAGCGTTAAGCTAAGCCACTATCCAGTCATGCACAGCTACATGTATGGTCGCTGGGGTGGTAGAGGTGAGTCTGGGTCGCTAGAGGATATGTCATAAGCCTCATAGGTCTGTGTATCCATCCCATCCTCCTCGTCATCATCAGTATAGAGCAAAGGGCTCTGCATCCCTGGGTGTGGTGTAGGAGAGCGAACAGTCGGGAGAATGTACATGTCTATATCCCTCCAGCCTAAACCATCTCCCTGGGCCACCTCAACGTCATCAGCTATGGGGACAGGAAGGTCAGTCTCCCCCTCCGGGGCATCCTCTGTAGGGTCATCGTCTGAGTCATCAATGGGTGGGTTGTAACATCCGAGAAATTCACGTTAGTATTATATCATATTTATAATAAATTATGTGTGTTAATATGTCATTTATGTGGAATTATCTATCAAACCCTAATTGCTATGTATTACGTGCATTCTATATCGTCCCGGTATTTTTTTAAAATATTTTTCAGGTATTTTATTTTTCATTTATAGCTTTCATTTCAAACGTTTTACGACCCGAATCATGATTTTAAAGCAGGTATTTCAAATAAAACAATGGGGCTTATTTTTCATCAAACGGCTTTTACCATCGCATTATTTTGAACATCTAGGTATTTTATAAATTTTCTCATTTTGCGAAAAATGACTTTTCCAGGCCCAATTGGGTGTTAAAAACCCCACAAAAATCATATTTTTATTTTTATAAAACTATTGGACTTTTATTTATACCATTTCTTTGTATTTTTGCATTATTCACAATTTTTGGAAAATTTTGGCATATATATTGCATATATAAAATATTTATAAATTAAATTTTAATACTCAAAAATTATAAAATTAGGGGCTTATTAATTTTAAAAAGTGTAGAATTAGGGCCTTAATTTAAATTAGGAGTATTAATTATACTACTATAAATAGCCTAATTTTTATTTAATTAATTATAATTAATCATTAAAAATCTGCAAAATTCACAAAATTCTCTGAAATCGGGTCGGGTCAGGAATTCATGCCGTGATTTCTCACTGATTACAACATCAAATCGTGTGATTCAAGTACCCAAATTAAAGGTTATGATCTGTTCTTTCTATTTCTAGCATCAATTTCATGTTTTAATTCGTAATTTTTGATTTTCGATTTCTAGGGTTTATGTTCGAATTAGGGGTTTTTGATTCTAGGATTATTATGATGTTTTGATGATTGATATAGCTTCCTGATGTTATTTGCAATCGATTCATGATGTTTAATTGAGCAAACGATAACTGGATAGTAATATTCGATTATTAGGATTTATGTTCAATTTTCAAAACATAGCTTCGTGATTTTGGTGAATATTTGGTTCCTGAATTGTTAGGGCTTTGATTATACGTGATGTAAGCTTTGATTTGCACTATAGAACGTAAAGTTTCATGTACAAATGAAGAAATTCGAAGTTTGGCCGGAGTTTTAAGTCGGTTTGATCGGAGAATGGTATCCAGGGATGATTCCGACGATTGAACGGTGTGGTTGTGTTGTGGAAGTGATTTGGAATGGTTTGGACTCAAAAACCGTACCAAACGATGTTGTTTTGGCCTGATTTTTGGTTGGCCGGAATCCTGGCCGGTGGCCGGATTCTGGGTAATTTCCGGTCATGTTCTTCATGACCCGGAACCCATCCCGTTTGACCCGGTTTTTGAACCCGGTTTTGATCCGTTTTGTCAGAGATTCTGTTTTTGACAAATGTTTTTGGATTTAATTTTAATTTTAATTTTTATTAATTATAAATATCAGATTTATTTATTTTATAAATTGATTAATTAATTATTTAATTAATTGATTTATATTATAAATAATTCTGAAATATTTTCTAAAAATCAGATTTAAATATTTTCTCAATTATTTATTAATTATATATTATTTATTAATTATTTAAAAATGATTAATTATTTTGATAATTAATCAAATAATTTTCAATAAATCATAATAAATTCATTTTAATTCCAAAAATTATAGAAAAATCATTTTTAATTTTTATTTTTCTTAAACAATTATTTAAAAATTATTTTAGGGTTTAAAAATTAGTAATAATTATTTATATTGAATAATAAATTAAATTATTCGTGTTTAATTGATATTAAATAGACCATTAGTCCGATTCGAGCGAAACGAAAGCCCTTTGACTCAGAAAAATAAATTCTTTTCATTAAAAATAATATTAAAACCTAATTTATTCTAGAAATTTGTTGACTTTGTTATTTGTAATAACCCCAATTTTTGGAATTTTTGAAACTCTTATGAATAGTGATTTTGCTGATTATGCTGAATAAGAAAACTTTTCATGCCACACTATGTAGGGGTTCTGTTATTGATATTCTGAGATTTTATTAGTACTCTATATGGTATATAAGTGTATGTAAAGATCGTCAGAATCCAATTCCGAACACTTTGATTTTTCCCGGAAATCCACCAGATACAGAAAGAAGTGAGTATAAGGTAACAGGATAAATAAGATTTAAATTCAAGGATTTTAAGAGGGGATCATAAAAAGGAATATAAAATATTGAGGAAGGTTTAGGGGAACCCAAGTGATAAGATCCCGGATATGATTCCTCAAACGATAAACGAGAACGAAAGTTAAGCGAACCGTATAACAGATCAGCGGTCATTAGGCAAGTAATTAGGAGTTAATCAAGGAGGTTAGGGATGATGATGTCATCAAACCAACAAGAAGAAGATAAGTGTAACAAGATGACCTAAGCTTGATGACCTAAGCATGACAAGGGGTTTTGTTTTGTTGGTTGATTTTGGGCCATGTAAAATTTACCATGGTAAAAAGCTAAAACATTTTCCAAGGCCAAAAAGGAGAAGCAACCAAGCAAATATCATAAAACACAAAAATTAGAAGTTGACTTTCCCATTTCAAGAAGAAAGCTCTCGGCTAAAACAAACCCAGCAACTTCAAACTTCCATATCTCCTTCAATACTCACTCAAAAGTTGTGTTCTATAGCTCGTTGGAAAGTTATTGAGATGTCCTACAACTCTTGTTCACAAGTCTCTTCCAAATAAGCATGGTAAGACCCTCATTTTTACAGTTCTTTAAATCGGACTTTTAGAAACTTCAAAGCCTAACTTTGTGTTCTTGATTTTTTTGGAAAGATCAAGCTTGTAGGAGGCTCCCTAAGGCTTCCTAGCAACTTAACACCTCCCAAGGAAGGTATAAATCTTCACACCCTTTAGTAATAAGTTTGAATGTTGAAGTTTGGAGATGGTTTGGATGGATGAGTAGTAATTTGAATGATAAGCATGATTCGAGCTTAATTGTTAAGTAGTTTAGTTGAATTTGGAGCTGTTATAATATATGATTGGATTGAGATCCTTGAGCTTATTATGACTGAAATCAGTAGCATTGATTTGTATATTGAGTTGTTGTTGATTGGTAGTTGGATTGATATGATTTGGAATGGTAAAAATTTGGGAAATCGCGTAAACATAGCCGTCGTAATGTCCGATTTACTTTAGACTGCTTTTGTTCATAACATTAGGACCCAAGAACTCCCTGCTAGGTTTTGACCATTGCCATGTTTAGATAGTTCATGTTACGAGCTTCGTTTTGATATGTAGTTCGTTTGATTCCGATGTACGGTTTAGGAGAAATGACCGTTTTAAGTAACGGCGTTTCGCGACCGAACTATTACCCCTCGCCTTACTTTGAAACCTTGGTTAAGGACCTTAAAAGGTTAATTAGTGTATGAAACAATTATGTTAAGTGTGTTAGGCAGTTGGTAAGACACTCGCGAAGGAATCGCCTTAAAACTCATAATGGTTAAATTATTAAAAATGGTGGAGCCGAGGGTACTCGAGTGACTTAAGAGAATCAGTAAGCGCAAAGCAAGCATTAGAGTCTAAGTTGGTTAAAGTATAGATTTACAAGTGACTTTGGTTTAATTCCAACTTACTTGTTGTTTATAGGTTACCAGACTCGTCCCGAGCCATTTGTAACCCCCAGTCGCTCAGGCAAGTTTTCTACCCGTTATACTGTTGTTGTGATGTATATGTGTATATGCATGATCTTGTGATAAATGCATATTTGTTATTAGCAAATTCTAGCGATATATTGTAGCATGTGATATGATATATATACATGCCTGTTTCGTATTCTTGATTTATATATCTGTTGGTTCAAATGCTTATTCGTTGCATAATACCTATGCTAGAGATAAGCGGTATTTGCGTATACCCTTAGTATAGGGGATCAAAAGGTGAATTTTTTCTAAAATCGGGAGGCGAGGCTCCCGAGTATAATATATATTTATATATATATATATATATATTGATATAGTTTTTAAAACTATTAATTGAATAAGGTTTATTCGATAACTTTATTTTATTTAATGAATATTATTACGAATATTCGTTCGAGGGCTTATGACTTCTTTATTTTATTAAATGAATATTATTACGAATATTCATTCGAGGGCTTATGACTTCTTTATTTTATTAAATGAATATTATTTTGAATATTCATTCGAGGGCTTATGACTTCTTTATTTTATTAAATGAATATTATTACGAATATTCATTCGAGGGCTTATGACTCCTTTATTTTATTTAATGAATATTATTACGAATATTCATTCGAGGGCTTATGACTTCTTTATTTTATTAAATGAATATTATTTTGAATATTCATTCGAGGGCTTATGACTTCTTTATTTTATTAAATGAATATTATTTTGAATATTCATTCGAGGACTTATGACTCCTTTTATTTTATTATTTGAATATTATTTGAATATTCATTCGAGGGCTTATGACTCTTTTATATTATTTATTGAATATTATTTGAATATTCGTTCGAGGGCTTATGACTCAGTTTATATTATTTAATGAATATTATTTGAATATTCATTTGAGGATCTATGACTCCGATTATTGCTGAGATATGTTCTTTATTTTATTAAAGAATAAGGTGTCGAGATTATTCAAATAAAGATAGTACTTTCGTATAAGTATATCTTTGGTTATTTAATACTCATTTCAAGTATAAGTTTTAAAACTTCTACTTCAATTATTTTTATAAAGATTATTCTTTATGGGAATATTATTTAAATAATAATATTCAGATATTTTCTAATATATTGGGACTGATTTACTTTATTAAATCAGCATTACTCCAAACACTCTTTAAAGTGTTTTCGAGTCTTTAAAATGATTTTTAAAAGTTAGAGCGGATCCCAAAACTCATTTTTATATATTTAAGATCTTCCTTTTTAAAGGGGATTTAAATACTCGCTCAAAACCAGAGGGATCCGGCTCTGTGGTGTATTTTATATTAGCAATAAGGTTGCTGTTTTGGTAAATGAACTGATTACTTACCCAACGTTCGGGAAGTAAGTCCATCTGTCGAGTCGGCATAAGCAACATGGGCTCAGTGGGCGTCCATGAAAGTGTAAGTGGCTCAGTGGGAGTCCATCAAATGCGTAAGTGGCTGAGTGGCAGTCCAGCATAAGGTCCTATTGCGGCCAGGGTGATGACCAGTGGGAAATTCGTCCATCTACTAGTAGAAAAGGTTACTTATTGGTATCTTTGCCTGATCAGCAAGATATCAGGTTTATGCCAAGGTTTTCTCCTTTCCAAATTCATTGGATATTGCAACTCTGTTTATAATTTTCATAACAGAGGTTTTCAAGGAGTGTATGAAATGTATATATATAGGTGTATATATATATCGGGATTTAATGGAGTATCTCGTAACTTCATTATTTATAATGATATTCAAAGATTGAATCTATTCAAATCTTGTCTTGTAGTCTCATCTATGTGATGAACTTTTGAACTGATTATAACTTGAACGGTGGTAGTTCAAGTAATATTTGGAAAAGATATAAGTATATTGGGGTATCTTGTAACTTCATATTTTCAACTTATATCTAGTTAATGATTATCTTATGCATATCAAAGATTTTCAGAAAAACGTTGAGACAAGGGTAGATATATGAGATCACCTTGCAACGATATTTTTATACAGTTATAAACTGGAACTTTGTGTATATTATGCATGGAAGAGGACTTCCAAGATTTTGAAAAGTATATATGTATATATACTGAATATTTTACGACTTCATCGCATTAAGATATCAAACTTGGTTCATTTCTTTTGACCAAGACTTTCATGAGTACTATGAGAAGGCTCATATATTGTTAATCATTATACATATTATTTTGGTGGGCTTGCTGCTCACCCTTACTTTCTTCTTTCATCACACAACAACAGATAGAAAAGATGAACAGGACCAAGCTCCCGATTCGCAAGCGGTTAGAAAACGTTCCGCAGTCTTCTGAAAGCATTGATGCCGCCGTAGCTGAGGTAGGAGCTACCAATAGGCTAGGTTTTCAACTATTGATGAACCAGACTTATGTATAATATGAATTGTAATAATGGCAAGAAATATGTAAATTTATTCAGAACCTTTTTAAGGTGTAACGGTTTATAATTGTGGAATATAAGGACTTGTGTTATTTTTGAGTGTTCATCTCTGAGACTATAACTTGTGGTGTGTGTGTTTATTGTGGGGTCACAGTACAGAGTAGTTGATTATTTATTAAGATTGGGTGTTATTAAGGGAAATGGAACTCGTGACAACCCGGATCCCCGACCCCGGATTTGGGGGTGTTACATTATTCATTTGATTATCAGTCGAATCGCGTGCCGAGACGAGTCCGAAAAATTCCGAAAAATAGGAAATGAGTTAGATAATGATCAGTTGAGCTATCAGCGAGTCGATTTTGATTCTAAAAATTATTTAAACTATTAAAAATGATTATGTGCTTATGTGCTTATGTGTATTATATGGTTAATCGAGTCTTACTTGTTAATATATAATATACGAGTCAGTCATAAGCGCATGGGTAGACAATAGGAACGATGTGAAGTCGATTCAAGACGCAATTGAAGTACAAAATGACTAAACTAGTCTATTTCTCTAACAGAAGCTAAGCCAGCAAGGCAGGTTGAGTCGGTGATAGACAAAGGTGACATAATTGTAGTGAGTCGCGCAGAAGGCAAGTTTTTCCCTTATTCTAATTTCAGAATAGTGATATTTCTTCAGATTCTTATCTCGCTTGCACTCTTTTGATTCTTGTTCATATTTCATTTCGATTCTTGATTTCTCCTTTTCATTTGAATTCATTGTTCATATTCCAATTGTTACTCACAAATATTGATATATTCTGGTGATTTGAATATATCAAAGCATACCGATTGTTCCGGTTGCTATTTCATGGACTCGATAGTGATACTTTGGGGATTAAGTTTACTTAATCCTAAGGATCGGGACATAAACGGATCCTTGAGATGGGCCGTAGTGCCTGGGTGCCCGACGGGATCTATATAGTGGGATATAGATATGCACTGTATCCTGACTAATCAGCAGGGTATAGATGCGAACTTGTGTCTAGTTTAGTTCGTTTGTACTCTCCAGTAATGGCCTTCTTTCTACTCTCGCGGGGTGATATCTTTGCTGATATACCCAGGTAACCGTTTCATTTAAACTGCTTAAACATTGTTTATATTTTATGGACTTGTTGAGCAATTTTTGGCTCACCCTTTTTGTTGTTATTCACCGTATTGTGTTCAGTTAACAACGTATATGAAACCTATCAGGACTCGAGTGGTAAAGAAGCAGATCAAGCCTCGGGATCCTCTCATACCCAAGGTGTTGATCCCAATCCAGGAAGAAAGCTTTGAGTTGCCCGAACAGGTGGAGTGTAGATAGTTAGTGTGCGTGTTTGAATAAAAAGATGAAATAAGTTTAAAACTGGTTAGACAATGGTTTGTAATAAAGAGAGTTTGTAAGATTTTGAATTTGGTTTGTAATAAAGTAGTTAGTGGTTCTTATTTTCATACTTCAACCTAAAAAGATATTGGTTAGTGTTAGAGGGGTTTAGATTCATTTCTTTATTATTTGTTAATCAGATTGTACAGGTTTGGAGATTAGCTAGTAACCCCCAGACTTATACCCCGGGTCTGGAGGGCGTTACAGGTTTGGCATCAGAGTTGTAGGTTTGGTCCCTGAAAACAAGAACATTAGGATTAAGATAAGATAGGGAGATCACATAGGATTGGAATAGTCAAATAGGAAGAATAGTGTTAGGATTTAGATAATATTAGGATAGAAAGGTATTAGTTTTTGGAATGATTTATTGACCTTTCTTCTTTCTTTGGTATATTATCAGATGGTGTCATCAGGTTATTCGGCTTCTTCCGAGAGGAGAGTCATCGAGCCAGTCGCACCAGTTATGCCACCTGTATCCGAGTTCATGTTTTCTCCTCTTCCACCTCCACCACCATTGCCACATGAGCCAGTACCTCCAGTACAGGGGATAGTCCATGACCCTATAGAGATGTTTGATCCATTGGAGTTCTTTGAGCCGATGATTCCACTACCGGTAGAGCATCAGTTTATATAGGGGATTGAGCCGGAGCTTCCACCACCACCAGTATTCCCTCCTATACCAGTACATGCCCAGAGCCAGGCATATTTCAGATGATCCCAGTTGAGGGGATAGGCGAGCATGATATGGATTTACAGTTGGGATTACCACCGCAGGGTGCAGGGATGTCGAGGGTTCCGTCACAGGAGTCAGTGGGTCAGGTTGCACAGCCATATATGGTATCATACCATGAGTACAAGGTTATGAGAGATGATGTTGAGTACTGGAGAGCTCAGTGTAGGGAGATCATGCATTTATTTGATCAGAGTGACCGAGGACCGTTAGCTGCCTTACAGCCAGATTACATGATAAGGCAGAGGTTACAGTCTGCTTTGATGGGTGCTACCTGGGAGCTGGATGATTTGACACACGAGGGGCCGCCTTCTTTTACGCAGTTTTATAGGATATTCCGTTTGGCGCAGACTTTGGTTCAGATACTTAGGGATGAGCTGAGGCATATTCCGCCAGGGTTCTGAGATATTGACTTCAGAGGACAGATGTATATAGATGCAGCTTAGTATGACATAGTGAGTAGTGTGTAGTAGTAGCTTGACTTGTAGTAGTAGTTGACTGGTAGTAGTTAGTTTGACTTGTAGCCGCAGTTATGACCAGCAGAGCGAGACTTTTTATACCAAGCACTTACACCTGAGGCTGGTGTCATATATAAAATAAACTTTTTCAAAATTTCCTTTATTTAAATTTTCGTCTTAACAGTTTTACAGCATTTACTTTTACTTTATTGCTTTACAGCTTTTCTTATTTTAAATTATGTCGAAAAAAACATTTCATTTAGATGTTTACATTTCCTGTTTTTATATTAAGCAAACTGTTTTCTTTCTTCGAACCATTATCTAAATTTTGTTAATACAAGATAAATTGTTTTCTTATCTACTGTCAATTAATTATTAAACATTTAAATAGACATCACTTATTTTATTATCAAAAAATGGCACCAAAGAGAAAGACTAGGACTGAGACTTCTAACAGCAATTCTGAAGAACAAACCAATGATACCATGAACCAAATGTTCCATCTGATGCAACAACAGATGGTAATGATGCAACAACAGATGCAGCAACAGCAACAGCAGATTCAACAGCAAATGTTACAACAACCACCTAATCTTGAGCCTCAGATACCAACAGCTATACCTATTGTTACTTTCAAACAGTTTCAGTCGGCTAAACCTCCAGAATTTGAGGGATCTACTGATCCTATTAAGGCTACCACTTGGTTGAAAAAATAGAGAAAGCATTTGCGTTAGTGAAGGTAGGCGAAGACCAGAAGACTAGCTTTGCTAGTTATTTGTTGAAAGGAGAAGCGAATTATTGGTGGGAATCTAAAAAGGCTTTAGAAGGTGAATATGTTATTGCATGGGATACGTTTAAAGAGCTGTTCTTAGAAAAACATTTTCCTCGCTATGTGAGAAATCAAATGCAGATTAAGTTCTTGGAATTGAAGTAGGGAAGTATGTCTGTGATAGAGTATGAAGCCAAATTTACTGGGCTAGGTTTGTTCCAAAACAAGTTGATAGTGAAGAAAAATGAGTCCAAAGGTTTCAAGAAGGGTTACAACCGTGGATCCGTGGGCAAGTTGCAGTTTTTGAGTTAACAACGTATACCGCTGTAGTCCAGAAAGACTTGATCATTGAAGGGGAAAGCGAAAGATCTAAAAAGGAAAGAGAACAGGGAAGTTTCCAAGACCGATCCAGCAGGAAGTTGAGATTTCAAGCTCGGACAAATTTGAATTTTAAAAGAATAGAACAAGGTATCCAGAAGACAGGTAATCGTTTCCAAGCCCCCAGCCAGCAGGGAATTGCCAGAGTTCCAGTACCGTACTGCAGAACTTGTGGACGAAAATCCACCGGCGTATGTATCAAAGCGGATCTGACATGTTTCAAATGTAAGCAGAAAGGGCACTATTCTAACGAATGTCCAACAGGAAAAACAACCAAAATTACTTGCTACCAGTGTGGAAAGAAAGGGCATATCGCTAGGAATTGCAAAGGACCAACAATGGCAGCCAGTATTCCGAAAGTGTTGGCATTACCTCCTCCACCGCCGCCTAATCAACCTAGAGCAAGAACTTTCAATATGATAATGAAAGAAGCAGTGCATAGTCCTAAGGTAATTGCAGTTACCCTTTTGGTGCATTCTGTAGATTCAAAAGTATTAATTAATTCTAGAGCTACCCGTTCATTTATTTCTGAAGAATTCCTTGATAAGTTATATTGTGAAATTGAATGTTTGGGCGAGACGTTAATTATAAAATTAACGAATGACGACCAAGTTCCGGTAGATCGAGTGTGTCCTGCGTGCGATATCGAAATAGTCGGGCATCATTTCTCCATAAACTTGATTTCTTTTAAGTTAGGAGAGTTTGATGTTATTTTGGGAATGGATTGGTTAGCTTGTCATAATGCTCAGATCGATTGCGCGAACAAGAAAGTCAAATTGCAAACTGCGGAAAATGCAACGGTAATGTTCAAGGGGAAAAACAGCAAAAGAAATTTCTGACTGCGATGCAGACCAAATGATTGCTTCGACAGTGATGTGAGATGTACATAACTTACGTGTTAGATACTGAGAAAGAAAGTCCCAAAATAGAAGATATCCCAGTTGTATGTGAATTTCTGGACGTCTTTGTAGACGAGCTTCCAAGGTTACCGCCAGATCGAGAAATTGAATTTATGATTGATTTAGCGCCAGATATAGAACAAATTTTGAAAGCTCCATATCGAATGGCTCCAGTCGAGATGAAGAAATTGTCAACATAACTGCAAGATCTTCTAGACCGAGGCATCATAAGACCCAGTGTATCTCC
Source organism: Apium graveolens (assembly GCF_009905375.1). Classification (NCBI taxonomy): domain Eukaryota; kingdom Viridiplantae; phylum Streptophyta; class Magnoliopsida; order Apiales; family Apiaceae; genus Apium; species Apium graveolens. The sequence goes on from NC_133650.1 coordinate 58,094,752, forward strand.
GTGGGGTGCACCGGTATTGTTCGTAAAGAAGAAAGATGGCAGCATGCGACTATGCGTTGACTATCGGGATTTGAATAAACTCACTTCAAGAATAAGTATCCTCTACCAAGAATCGATGATTTATTCGATCAGCTAAAAGGAGCCTCATAGTTTTCGAAGATAGATTTGCGATCAGGCTATCATCAATTGAAAATTAAAGTTGAAGATATTCCCAAGACTACATTCTGTACCAGATATGGACATTATGAGTTTCTTGTAATGGCATTCGGTTTGACCAACATGCCAGCAGCATTCATGGATTTGATGAACACGGTATTCAAAAGGTATCTAGATAAATTCGTTATTGTATTTATTGATGACATCTTGATTTATTCAAGGACGGAAGAAGAGCATGCTGAGCACTTGAGGATTGCTTTGGAAATTCTGAGGAAAGAGCAACTGTACGCGAAATTCTCAAAATGTGAATTCTGGTTGAGGAAGTACAATTTCTAGGGCACATCATTAGTAGAGAAGGCATTCAAGTCGATCTAGCGAATATTGAAGTTGTGTTGAGTTGGGAAAGGCCAAAGACACCGACAGATGTTCAAAGTTTCTTGGGATTGGCAGGATATTATAGAAGATTTGTCAAAAATTTTGCGAAAATAGCAACGCCGTTGACCAAGTTAACTCGAAAAAGTGAAAAATTCGTATGGGATGACAAATGCGAAGAAAGTTTCCAAGAGCTGAAGAATCGATTAGTAACCGCACCGGTACTAGTATTGCCAGATGAGCATGGGAATTTTGTCATTTACAGCGATGCTTGATACCGCGGATTAGGATGTGTACTGATGCAGCATGGTAATGTCATTGTATATGCTTCGAGACAGCTAAAACCTCATGAAAAAAAATATCCTACGCATGACCTGGAATTAGCAGCGATCGTATTTGCATTGAAACTTTGGAGACACTATCTCTACGGTGAGAAATGTGAAATCTACGCGGATCATAAAAGTCTGAAGTACATCTTTACGCAAAAGGAACTAAACATGAGACAACGCCGATGGCTGGAATTTATTAAATATTACGATGTTACGATTAGTTATCATCCAGGGAAAGCAAATGTTGTGGCAGATGCGCTAAGCCAGAAAGAAAGATTGAATTTGTTAACTGCATACGAAGAATTAGCCAAGGAATTTGACAAGTTGGAAATCGAAATTCGTGTTCCCAATGAATCTACTAAAGCTATCTACGTTATGATTTTTCAACCAAAATTACTAGAGAAGATTCGCCGCTGTCAAGAAGAAGTGATGAGTCAAGATGACGACTTAACGGGAGAAGAAATTACAACTCAGAAGGATAACAAAGGAATCGTATGCTTTGCATCAAGAATCTGGATCCCTAACGTGGCAGAACTGAAAGAAGAAATATTGCGAGATGCGCATAGTTCGAAGTATTCCATTCATTCCGGGAGTACAAAAATGTACCGCGATTTGAAGGAAAACTTTTGGTGGCCGAATATGAAGAAGGAAATAGCAGAATGGGTAAGTAAATGTTACACATGCCAGTGAGTTAAAGCGGAACATCAACGTCCGAGCGGATTATTGCAACCATTGGATATTCCAGAATGGAAATGGGAACATCTAGCAATGGATTTTGTGGTAGGACTTCCAAGGACTAAAGCAAATCATTATGCGATATGGGTAATCATTGACAGACTAACAAAGTCGGCACATTTTCTACCAATCAATAAAAGATTTTCACTCGACAAGCTAGTGCACTTGTATCTCAAGGAAATTGTGATGCGATATGGAGTTCCAATATCTATCGTGTCTGATCGAGATCCTCGTTTCAATTCAAGATTTTGGAGACAATTTCAAGAATGTCCTGGAACTAAATTAAACATGAGTACTGCTTATCCTCCGCAAACCGATGGGCAAAGTGAAAGAACTATCCAAATAATTGAAGACATGCCACGAGTTTGTGTGATTGATTTCGAAGGGAGTTGGGATGAGCATTTACCTTTGGTTGAATTTTCGTACAACAACAGCTATCACGCCAGCATTGGAATGCCACCATACGAAGCGTTATATGGAAGAAAATGCAGATCACCGGTATATTGGGATAAAGTTGGAGAACGTAAGGTTTTGGGTCTAGAATTAATCTAACAGACTAAAGAAAAGATAGAACTCATTCGAAAATGATTGGATGTAGCACAAAATAGGCAACGCAAATATGCAGATCAAGCAAGGAAGGATATGGACTGCCAGGAAGGAGAGCATGTGTTACTCAAAATATCGCCATGGAAAGGATTAACCAGATTTGGCAACAAGGGGAAATTGAAGCCACGATACGTCGGACCGTTTGAAATTTTGAAGAAAGTGGGAAAAGTTGCGTACGAATTAGCTTTACCGCCTCATATGCAACATATTCATAATGTGTTTCACGTGTCGATGCTGAAGCGATATAATCCTGATTCTAGGCATGTAATAGAATATGAACCAGTAGATATCCAACCTGATTTTTCTTTTGTAGAACAGCTGATAAGAATTTTAGATCGGCGGCATGAAGTGTTGAAAAATTAGTTTGTGTCTTTAGTGCGAATATTGTGGAGAAACCCTATGGTTGAAGAATCAACCTGGGAGCTTGAGAGCGAAATGTTAGAAAAATATCCTCATTTGCTTTCATAGCGAGATTCGGAGGACAGAATCCTATTAAGGGGGAAGGATGTAACGTCTGGGAAATTCATGTCTGTATTATATCATATTTATAATAAATTATGTGTGTTAATATGTCATTTATGTGGAATTATCTATCAAACCCTAATTGCTATGTGTTATGTGCATTCTGTATCGTCCCGGTATTTTTTTAAGATATTTTTCAGGTATTTTATTTTTCATTTATAGCTTTCATTTCAAACGTTTTACGACCCGAATCATGATTTTAAAGCAGGTATTTCAAATAAAACAATGAGCCTCATTTTTCATCAAACGGCTTTTACCATCGCATTATTCTAAATATCTAGGTATTTTATAAATTTTCTCATTTTGTGAAAAATTACTTTTCCGGACCTCATTGGGTGTTAAAAACCTCACAAAAATTACATTTTTATTTTTATAAAATTATAGAAATTTTATTTATACCATTTCTTTGTATTTTTGCATTATTCACAATTGTTGGGAAATTTTGGCATATATATTGCATATATAAAATATTTATAAATTAAATGTTAATACCCAAAAATTATAAAATTAGGGGCTTATTAAGGCCTTAATTTTAATTAAGAGTATTAATTTTATTACTATAAATAGCCTAATTTTTATTTAATTAATTATAGTCAATCATTAAAAATCTACAAAATTCACAAAATTCTTTGAAATCGGGTCGGGAAGAACAGGGTCGGGTCAGGAATTCAAGCTGTGATTTCTCACTGATTACAGCATCAAATCGTGTGATTTAAGTACCCAAATTGAAGGTTTTGATTTGTTCTTTATGTTTCTAGCATCAATTTCATGTTTTAATTCATAGTTTTTGATTTTTGATTTCTAGGGTTTATTTTGAATTAAGGCTTTTTGATTCTAGGGTTATATGATGTTTTGATGATTGATATAGCTTGCTGATGTTATTTGCAATCAATTCATGGTGTTTAATTGAACAAACGATACATGGATAGTAATATTCGATTATTAGGGTTTATGTTCAATTTTTAAAACATAGCTTCATGATTTTGGTGAATATTTGATTCCTGAATTGTTAGGGCTTTGATTATACGTGTTGTAAACTTTGATTTGCACTATAGAACGTTAAGTTTCATGTAAAAATGAAGAAATTCGAAGTTCGGTCGGAGTTATAAGTCGGTTTGATCGGAAAATGGTATTCAGGGATGATTCCGACGATTGAACGGTGTGGTTGTGTTGTGGAAGTGATTTGGAATGGTTTGGACTCAAAAACAGTACCAAACAATGTTGTTTTGGCCTGATTTTTGGTTGGCCAGAATCCTGGCCGGTGGCCGGATTTTGGGTAATTTCCGGTCATGTTCTTCATGACCCAGAACCCAACCCGTTTGACCTGGTTTTTTAACCCGGCTTTGATCCGTTTTGTCAGAGATTCTATTTCTGACAAATGTTTCTGGATTTAATTTTTATTTTTATTTTAATTAATTATAAAAATCAGATTTATTTATTTTATAAATTGATTAATTAATTATTTAATTAATTAATTTATATTATAAATATTTTTGAAATATTTTCTAAAATTCAGATTTAATTATTTTCTCAATTATTTATTTATTAATTATTTATTAATTATTAATTATTTATTAATTATTTAAAAATTATTAATTATTTTGATAATTAATCTAATAATTTTCAATAAATCATAATAAATTCATTTTAATTCCAAAAATTATAGAAAATTCATTTTTAATTCTGATTTTTCTTAAATAATTATTTAAAAATTATTTTAGGGTTTAAAAATTAGTAATAATTATTTATATTGAATAATAAATTGAATTATTCGTGTTTAATTGATATTAAATAGACTGGTAGTCCGATTCGAGCGAAATGAAAGCCCTTTGTCTCAGAAAAATGAATTATTTTCATTAAAAATAATATTAAAGCCTAATTTCTTCTAGAAATTTGTTGACTTTGTTATTCGTTTGATTATCAGTCGAATCGCGTGTCGAGACGAGTCCGAAAAATTTCGAAAAATTGGAAACGAGTCAGATAATTATCAGTTGAGCTATCAGCGAGTCGATTTTGATTCTAAAAATTATTTTAACTATTAAAAATGATTATGTGCTTATGTTCTTATGTGTATTATATGGTTAATCGAGTCTTACTTGTTAATATATAATATACGAGTCAGTCCTAAGCGCATGGGTAGACAATAGGAACGATGTGAAGTCGATTCAAGACGCAATTGAAGTACGAAATGACTAAACCAGTCTATTTCTCTAACAGAAGCTAAGCCAACAAGGCAGGTTGAGTCGACGATAGACAAAGGTGACATAATTATAGTGAGTCGCGCAGAAGGCAAGTTTTTCCCCTATTCTAATTTCAAAATAGTGATATTTCTTCATATTATTATCTCGCTTGCATTCTTTTGATTCTTGTTCATATTTCATTTCGATTCTTGATTTCTCCTTTTCATTTGAATTCATTGTTCATATTCTAATTGTTACTCACAAATATTGATATATTCTGGTGATTTGAATATATCAAAGCATAGCAATTGTTCCGGTTGCTATTTCATGGACTGGATAGTGATACTTTGGGGATTAATTTTTTTTAATCCTAAGGACCGGGACATATTCGGATCCTTGAGATGGGCCGTAGTGCCTGGGTTCCCGACGGGATCTATATAGTGGAATATAGATATGCACTGTATCCTGACTGATCAGCAGGGTATAGATGTGAACTTGTGTCCAGTTTAGTTCATTTGTACTCTCCAGTAATGGCCTTCTTTCTACTCTCGCGGGGTGATATCTTTGCAGATATACCCAGGTTACCGTTTCATTTAAACTCCTTAAACAATGTTTATATTTTGTGGACTTGTTGAGCAATTTTTGGCTCACTCTTTTTGTTGTTATTCACCATATTGTTTTCAGTTAAGAAGGAATATGAAACCTATCAGGACTCGAGTGGTAAAGAAGCGGGTCAAGCCTCGAGATCCTATTATACCCAAGGTGTTGATCCCAATCCAGGAAGAAAGCTTTGAGTTCCCCGAACAGGTGGAGTATAGATAGTTAGTGTGTGTGTGTGTGTTTGAATAAAAAGATGAAATTAGTTTAAAACTAGTTAGACAATGGTTTGTAATAAAGAGAGTTTGTAAGATTTTGAATTTGGTTTGTCATAAACTAGTTAGTGGTTCTTGTTTTTGTACTTCAACCTAAAAAGATCATGGTTAGTTTTAGAGGGGTTTAGATTCATTTCATTATTATTTGTTAATCAGATTGTACATGTTTGGAGATTAGCTAGTAACCCCCAGACTTATACCCCGGGTCTGGAGGGCGTTACATGGGTCCTCTGGCTCGGGAGTAAGGTCACGCTCTGGGGCCATAATATCATCAACATGGTCAATCTCCCTTATAGGCTCCACTGGTACCTGACACAATAGGCAAGGTATTACTTACTTAGATTCAGAATTCCCATGAGGGTAAAACTATCAAGACTACCCATGTAGCCTGACGACGAACTCGACTTGAGCTCTAATTGATTATTTATTATTCTTATGTCTACATATTTTATATCCTATCATTTTCAAGATTTGATAACCTAAGGCTCTTGTACCATGTCTGTGGCGCCCCAAAATCCGGGGTCAAGGATCTAGGAGGCCACGCCATCTTGAATACTATATAACACTTATCTCGTATCATAATATATAAATACTCACACTTTTACAACCCCACATTTATCACTCACACTCACACACTTATAGGTTATTGTCTTGGAAACGAACCATTCATTACTAGAGTAAATCAATCCACTAAGTGATAGTTATTACTACCCAAAAGTAGTTAAGTCTTATCTCGTATCATAATATATAAATACTCACACTTTTACAACCCCACATTTATCACGCACACAGATACACTTATAGGTTATTGTCTTGGAAACGAACCATTCATTACTAGAGTAAATCAATCCACAATGTGATAGTTATTACAACCCAAAAGTAGTTAAGTCTTACCGAGGAAATAACCTTTAAGTAAGGTTAGTCTGCCGGCCAAATATTTGTTTCTTATTTATCATCTTATATAAGTTATACTTGTAAATAAGTCAGACTAAAAATAACTGAAAACCAATCCAGCTTATTCGGACTACCTGTGGTACAACACCAAACATCCTACGGAACAGCTGGCCGTTTTCGACCCATTTCCTGGCCGTGAGTCTCATGATAGGAATCTTGATTTACTGTTGTGTTATGTTAATTTAAGAAAACAAGTGTGAGCTATAATGCCCAACATAATAATGTACAGTATGAAATGACTGTATGAAAAACTCAAGTAAAACATCATATATGATAAATATGTTTTATTCAAAAATAGTTTTCCTTGGTGATACACACCTTCTTTTGAAAATAATTCTTTAGTGGATTTATTATCCTGTGAATACCTTAATGGTAAACCCAGCACTTAGGCTTGGGTTACGGTATTGCATCACAATTCCAGTTGGAAGGATAGGACATTCATTGGAGTCGCCGCATACGATGATCAGTCATAATATGGGAAATAGTAACCTTTTCTACTAGTTTAAGGACGACACCTTCGTATCCTGGTCATCACCCTTGCCGCATTCGGGCTACGTGTCCCATTTTGGGTATACACATACTTCACAAGTTGCTAAGTACACAGAGTATCTTGTTGGGAATATGTTGTGAACTTGATGATTACATTAACAAAACACCTTAGTAGATTCAACTTAGTGAAAAATGTAGCACTCGATGGATGATCAAATATAGTCCCGATGGATGACTCAATATAGTCCCGACGGATGATGATTTGACATCCATCGAGTGAGTAGCTTATGTAACAATAAATCATGTAGCACATTTCTGCAAACACCTTTGTATAGATTCTATTGTAGCATAAAAGTCATGTTAACTTTAATTAAATATGCAGAATAGGTTCATTAATTGTAGATATAAGATGTCTTGTAATTCTGCATAAATGAAATGAAGTCAAGTGTCAAATAGCTACCCGACGGATGATCAACAAAGTTACCCGAAGGATGATCAACAAGGCAACCCGATGGATGATAATCATATACCCGACGGATGATCAATTCAAATATCTGTTGACAGTGACAACACAGCCACATGCGTCGAGTGTTTGTAAAAGGAATGTGGCAGTCTATTCAGCTGGGTTTTTTAGAACAAAGAAGCATTACCATTTCCATGCTATTATGAAGATATTCAAAGATACTGGAATAGAGTAGTGAAGCGGCATGGTATTAGACTTGATAGGTTTTGTTTTCTTATCTTGTCTTATTACTATGTAATCTTGGTGATATATAAACCAAGAGTAGCAAGTAGAACAACAACAAGAATACGCAAATACATTCCAAGAGAAACAACTGTAAGCTGTATCCTGTAGCATTTCTCTGTAAGTTTAGTTGTTCATATTTGTAAGCAGCTGTGAGCTATCCAAGCTTCACAGGGTTCTCTTCATCTGGTGGATACATTCAAATCCACCAAAAAGTTTTTAAAGACTTGTGTTTTTATTACTTGTGTTTTAATTTTATCTAACTCTTCATTCCGCACTTTGCAAATCAAACACTTATATATTATTAAGTTAGAACCATTTTTCATTAATCTGAAAAAGTAGCCAGAATTACATTCAACCCACTCCCCTTCTGGTAATTCTTGTTGTATTGTTAGGGACTAACAATTGGTATCAGAGCAAGCTCTTGAAGCACAAAGAGTTTAAAGATCACAACAAACAGCAAGATGAACAAGAAGGATCTTGAAGTCAAGATTCCTTTTCTAGACAAAGATAATTACCATCAGTGGAAGGTAAAGATGCATCTTCATTTACTTTCTCAAGATGAGGCCTATGTTGATTGTATAGAGAGATGTCCTCATGTACCAATGAGAGCTGCAACTGGAAATGAGCCATCAGTTCCTAAGCCATGGCATGAATGGTCAGATCCCGATATTGAACAAGTCAAGAAATACAAGAAGGTCATGAATATCTTATTCAATTGAGTTGATGGTGACATGTTTGACAACATCATCAATTGCAAGACATCCAAGGAGGTTTGGGACACCATTCAAATAATTTATGATGGCAGTGAATAGGTTAGAGAAAACAAGATGCAGTTACTAATTCAGCAATATGAGCATTTCCACTGTGAAGAAAGAGAAACTCTCACTGATATCTTTAGTAGATTTCAAAAGCTACTACATGCTCTGAAGCTGCATGGAAGAGTCTACCAAACCAAAGAATCTAACCTCAAATTCCTGAGATCCCTTCCAAAAGAATGGAAACCAATGACAGTCTCTTTGAGAAATTCATAAGAATACAAGGAGTTTACACTAGAGAGACTGTATAGCATTCTAAAGACTTATGAGCTTGAAATAGAGCAAGATGAAAAAATGGAGAAAGAAATGAGGGTCCATTGTACTGGTTTCTGAGTTAGAGAAAGAGAAGGAGATGAAGATAGAAGCTGTTGAATCTACTTCAAAGGTCTGTGAAAACAAGGGCAAGGGGCTGCTAGCAGAAAATGAAGATTCTTTGAGCCAAGAAGATATGGATGATATTGATGAACATCTTGCATTTCTTTCCAGAAGATTTTCCAAGCTCAAGTTCAAGAAGAAATTTGGAGCAGCTAAGCCAAATAGAAACATGGTAGATAAATCAAAATTCGAATGTTTCAAATGTGGCTTGGCAGGGCACTTTGCTAGTAAGTGTAGAAAGTCAAATTCCAACAAGAAAAAGTTTGAGCCTGGGGATTATAAATAGAAGTATTTTGAGTTGCTCAAATAAAAGAAAAGGGCTTTTATTACACAAGAAAATGACTGGGCAGCGGATGGTTTGGATGAGGATGAAGATGTTAGCTATGTCAATCTAGCCCTAATGGCCAAGTCTGATGAAACAGAGACAAGTTCTTCAAGTAATCAGGTTATCACCACTAACCTTGCACATTTATCTAAATCTGAGTGTAATGATGCAATAAATGACATGTCTACTGAATTATATCACTTGCGTGTTACACTTAAGTCTCTCACTAAGGAAAATGCTAAAATTAAATAAAATAATTTGTTTTTAAGTGAGAGGAATAATGTGCTAGAGTCTCAGTTTATTGAATTTGAAAAATTGAGAATAGAATGTAAGATTGTTGAGGATGAATTAACTGAGTCCTTGAAGAAAGAAGAGATTTTAAAGAAGCAGCTTGAACGAGAATAGGAGGTGATTAAGGCATGGAAATCATCTAGAGATGTTTATGCTCAAATCACCAAAGTTCAAGGTATTCATTCTTTCTGTGATGCATCCTGGAAAAAGAGTAAAGAGAAGCTAGAATCCAATTTGGTTGAAGGATTGCTAATAGATGCAGACTCGATGGATGATGAGAGTCATCCGTCGGATAATCAAAAGGGTTATTCGTCGAGTGACATAAATCCTCATCCGTTGGCTGTAAGCAAACCTGTGAGTAAAGCCAAACTTGCGAAGTTAAATGAAAAATATGGATCAGTTTCCAATAACTTTATTTCAGGAGAATCTAGTCAAGTGAAGAAGGAGAAGAAAGTGAATGTTGGACAACTGTCCATCAAGCAATTGAATGACAGATTAGAAAAGATTGAGGTTAAAATAGAGGCTAAAAAGAAAAATAATAGAAATGGGAAAGTAGGGATTAACAAACATAACAACTACACACCTGATAAGTATGCTCCTAGAAAAATCTGTGTTAAGTGTGGTAGTGTTAATCATTTGTCTGTTAATTGCAAACTTGATATGCCTACTTCCATGACTGTACCACCTTCTTTTCCCAACATGAATGCTATGTCTTCTATGCCTATGAATGTTATGTCTACACAGAATATGAATGCATAGTTTGTTAATACGCCATTTGCACCTAATCCTTATTATGCTGCATTTAGTATGCCTCAAATGCCATGTAGCATGCCCTACTGGAATAACATGTTTGCAAATAGCACGCCATTTCCTGTTAATCAAAATGTGCATGATAATTATGTTTTAATAAATGGTTTGAAAGGTCCAACTCAGACGACTAAGGATGAATCTGATATCCCAAGTTAAATGAGATCAAACCTAAGAAACAAAAGAAGAAAGCTAACAAGGCAGGACCCAAGGAAACTTGGGTACCAAAATCAACTTGATTTGATTTTAATGTGTATAGGGAAATAAAAAGAATCTGTGGTACTTGGATAGTGGTTGTTCAAGACACATGACTGGAGATTCTACCCTTCTCACAGAGTTCAAGGAAAGAGCTGGCCCAAGTATTACTTTTGGAGATGACAACAAGGGTTATACTGTGGGATATGGCTTTATTTCAAAAGACAATATCATCATTGAGGAGGTTGCCTTGGTGGATGGTCTCAAGCACAATTTTTTGAGTATCAGCCAGCTTTGTGATAAAGGCAATTCAGTAACCTTCACTACAGAAGCCTGTGTTGTGGCAAACAAGAGGAGCAACAAAGTGGTTCTCACTGGACTGAGAAAAGGAAATGTATACCTACCTGACTTTAACTCATAAAATGCAGAATCAGTTACTTGTCTTCTCAGTAAAGCAAGTCAAGATGAAAGTTGGCTATGGCACAAGAAGCTATCCCATCTAAACTTCAAGACCATGAATGAGCTTGTAAAGAAAGAACTGGTTAAAGGTATTCCTCAAGTGGAGTTTTCTAAGGATGGACTGTGTGATGCTTTCCAAAAGGGAAAGCAAATCAAAGCATCATTCTGAAAGAAGCTTGATTCAACAATTGAAGAACCTTTGCAACTGCTACACATGGATTTGTTTGGACCAGTCAATGTGTTGTCCATTTCATGGAAAAGATTTTGCCTAGTAATTGTAGATGATTTCTCAAAGTTCTCTTGGACATATTTCCTAAAGTCTAAAGATGAGGCTAGTGAAATCATCATCAATCACATAAGGCAAGTCAACAATCATCCTGATTTTAAAGTTAGAAGAATTAGGAGTGACAATGGAACTGAGTTCAAGAATTCTGTCATGAGAACATTTTGTGAAGTGAATGGGATTATGCATGAGTTTTCAGCAGCAAGAACTCCACAACAAAATGGAGTAGTAGAAAGAAAGAACAGATCACTTATTGAAGCTGCAAGGACAATGCTTGAAGAATCAAAGTTACCAACATACTTCTAGGCTAAAGTTGTAAATACTACATGCTACACTCATAATATTTCTCTAGTTAATCAAGAAAAATGCATGACTCCCTACCAATTGTTCAAGAACAAGAAGCCAACTCTAAATTTTCTTCATGTCTTTGGCTACAAATGTTATATCTTGAGAAATCAAACTGATCAGAATGGGAAGTTTGATGCTAAAGCAGATGAAAGAATTTTTGGTGGATATGCTGTTGGTAAAGCATACAGAGTCTACAATCTGAGAACCAACATTGTTGTGGAATCAATAAATGTTGTGTTTGATGATAAAAAGATTGAAGGACTGCAAGATGGAGATTACCATGAGAGCCTCAAATTTGACAATGTGGAGATGGTTAGTGATGACAGTGATGATGAAAGTGATCAAGAAACTACTACTAAGGATAGTACAGAAAAATCTACAACCAATGAAGCTAATAACTCAACATCCATCAAGTTATAAAATACTTCATCCGTCGGTAGACAATCTGTATCATCCATCGGGAGACAATCAACTTCATCCGTCGGAACTCAAAATTCACCATCCGTCGGGTTATCAAAAGAAGCTGAAAGTTAGAATAGATCACTTACAGAAAGTCCCTCTTTCTTAAATCATAGATTTACAAACTCAGGGGGAGTTTCTAATAATCAAAACTCATTCACACATCAAGACAATAATGAGGCCTCTTCATCTAGAGCTAATCTACCTCAACAAAGGAAATGGACAAAGGATCGCCCCTTTGAGCTCATCATTGGTGATGTAACTTCTAGAGTTCAAACAAGGAGAGCAACTCAAGAAGAATGTCTGTATAGCAGTTTCCTATCTAAGGAAGAACCAAAGAAGGTAGAAGAAGTTTGTTGGATCTTGATTGGATTTTAGCTATGCAGGAGGAGCTAAACCAATTTGAAAGGATCAATGTATGGAAGCTGGTACCCAAACCTAAAGGAAAGAATCCAATAGACACCAAATGGGTATTCAGAAACAAGATGGATGAAAATGGCATAGTAGTCAGGAACAAAGCTAGATTGGTTGCTAAGGGCTATTGTCAACAAGAAAGAATAAATTTTGATGAAACCTTTGCTCTTGTTGCAAGACTTGACGCCATCAGAATCTTCTTAGCCTATGCAGCCCATGCCAATTTCAAGGTCTATCAAATGGATGTCAAGAGTGCTTTTCTAAATGGAGATTTGGAGGAGAAAGTCTATGTCAGTCAGCCTCCTATTTTTGAAGATTCAAATCTACCTGATCATGTATACTATCATTTGAAAGCACTATATGGATTGAAGCAAGCACCTAGATCCTGGTATGACACTTTGTCAAAGTTTTTTTTAGAGAATCACTTCACTATAGGTACTGTAGACAAAACTTTATTCTTTAGAAATGTTAATGGCTCTAACATACTTGTTCAAATTTATGTAGATGACATTATTTTTGGCTCAACAGATGAAAAAGTTTGCAAAAAGTTTTCCAAATTGATGCAAAGTAAGTATGAAATGAGCATGATGGGAGAACTATCTTACTTTCTTGGTTTGCAAGTTAAGCAAGTTAGTGATGGAATATTCATTAGTCAAGCTAAATACATTTATAATCTTTTAAAGAAGTTTGAACTAATGGATTGTACATTTACAAAAACTCTCATGGCCACTGCAACTAAATTTGAATTAAACACTACTGAAAAGTCTGTGGATATTTCAAGTTATAGAGGCATGGTTGGCTCACTTCTATACTTAACAACTAGTAGGCCAGATATAATGTTTGCTACATGTCTTTGTGCTAGATTTCAGGCTGATCCTAGAGAATCTCATTTAATTGTTATTAAGAGAATTTTCAGATATCTCAAAGGTACACCAAAACTTGGCATTTGGTACCCTAGAGATTCTGGTTTTGATCTAACTGGTTATTCAGATGCAAATTATGCAGGGTGTAGAATTGATAGAAAAAGTACAACAGGAACCTGTCAATTTCTAGGAAATAAGCTTGTGTCCTGGTTCAGTAAAAAGTAAAATTCAGTTTCTACTTCTATAGCAGAAGCTGCATATATTGATGCTGGCAGTTGCTGTGTACAGATTTTATGGATGAAAAACCAATTGCTAGACTATGGTCTGCAAGTGGAAAGAATTCTCATTTTCTGTGATAACAAAAGTGCAATTTCCATCACTGAGAATCTAGTACAGCATTCAAGAACAAAGAACATAGACATTAAGTACCACTTCATAAGGGAACATGTAATGAATGGTACTGTGGAACTACATTTTGTTCCAAGTGAAAAACAGCTTGCAGATATATTTACCAAGCCACTAAATGAATCCACCTTTTCAAGGTTGGTAAGTGAGTTAGGTATGCTTAATTACTCTTGAATATTTTCAGATAATTTGCAAGTTGTGATTAAGCCAGAAAATTTTATTGATTTTTCAGTCTTGAATAAAATTTTGGCTAGGTCAAAATTTACATCCCGACGGATGATCATTATCCATCGAGTTCGATCATCCGTCGATATACAATTTGTTAATAAAATCAATTATTTTTCTGGAATATTTTATATCTCGACGGATAACTGATTTATCCTCATCCGTCGAATTGTCTCATTCCTAGCCGTAGATTTTCTGAACATTATCCATCGAGTATACTTACAGTTTGTAAGCATAACACGACGGATAAGTGATGGAATTTTTACAGTTTATTTTTAAACGGCTATTTTGGGCAATTTTTATTGATCACTTTATTTTACTTTATTATTTTTGACAGTTATTTTTGAGATAGTATAAAAGCATAATTCATTTTCATTTCTTTTCTTTTATCATTCTCAATTCATCTGCTCTTTATTTCTTTATTTATCAAAAGCAATTACCCTCTCTCTCTACAATTTTCACTCTCTAACAATGGTACCAGTCGTCAAGATCATGTCTCAAACTGGCTTTATCTATGAGAAAAACAATTTCACGGCTCTAGTGAACAAGGGGATTCAGCAGTCTAGCGACTACCATAAAATGATATACATTTCATCGAGCCACGAAGCTCACGTACCTTAGTAATAAACACAGCAATTATATACCTTAGTTTTTAATCCATAACATTTGGCGCCGTCTGTGGGAAAGCACAACAACAATCATGGCGAGAACACGGAGAACAATTAGAGCCCTTGAAGGAGGAACACCAGCGGGGACAACCCAAGTGATTTCATCAACCGTGGAGGTACCTCCTCATTCAACTTATGCAGCCACGCAAGGAGAAGCCCAGATAGGGGCAACTGAACCTCAGCCACAAGGGATGATTCCCTCGGCTACTCAAGGTACAAATCCCCAAGTTCAACAACTACATGCACCTGTGAATTCTTGACCCATTGGGTATGAGTATTCAACTGTTGTAACTACTAACCCCTTATATGGGATGCCCCTTTAACCCGAGGTTGGAGGAAGCGGACATGATGGGCGGAGTGAAGCACGAGGGCGATCGCCCCTCTATATACAAGGTTTGGCTCCTATCCCTGAGGATCATGAATTTTCTGGTCCTTATACTGAGAGAGACTCTGAATCTTCAGATGATGAAGTGGTACTAAGAAGGAGGCGTGCTGGAAAAGAGCAGATGGTTGATGGTCGCCAACATCCTAGGAGCACCCAAGGGACGAATTCCCAAGAAGTGCAGGAAAGGATCAGGGCTCATGAGGCTGAGATACAAAGGCTGAAGCACGACTTGGAGGCACACCAGAACACCAGACCCCCACTACCTCTAAGGGGGAGGAATCATCCCCCTCTCATAGACCTGGATGGTCCAATACAGAGAAGGGTTGTTGTCCTAAGGGCTGATCCAAGCAATCTTCTTCCCCTTGGAGATCCTGATGATCCTACCCCACCATTCACTAAAGAAATAATGAATGCCCATATCTCAAGGAAGTTCAAGATGCCCACTATCAAAGCTTATGATGGCACTGGAGATCCCGCAAATCATGTCAGGACATTCTCTAATGCACTGTTGCTACATCCCGTGAATGACGCTATTAAGTGTCGGGCCTTTCCTCAAACCCTGTCGGGTATGGCTCAAAGATGGTATAGTCGTTTGCCCCCAAACTCTATTGGGTCCTTCAGAGAATTAAGTCAGGCTTTTATTAAGCAGTTCATTAGTGGGAGAGTGCATGAGAAAAGTTCAGCATCCCTTATGAGCATTGTGCAGGGAGCGAAGGAATCCTTAAGAGACTACCTGAATCGTTTCACGAAGGAAGCTTTAAAAGTCCCGGACCTTGATGACAAGGTAGCCATGATAACACTGCAACAGAGAACTAGGGATGAGTTTTTCAAGATGTTCTTGGCCAAACGCCCCCCTGAAAGCATGTTGCAGCTCCAAGATAGGGCAGGGAAGTACATCAAGGTGGAAGAGAGTATGAGGAAGATAGTCGTGAGCAACGAGCCTGCTGGAGGAAAGAAGCGGAAGACCGATCTGGAATACATCGCTAAGGACAAATATCCCAGAACTGAGCAAAAGCCTGACTCAACTCCGAAGAGAGGAGGACCTGGATAAAAATTCACTGAGTATGCTAAGCTGAATGCTCCAAGGAGCCACATTTTAATAGAAATCGAGAAAGATCGAGATATTTGTTGGCCTAAGCCCTTGAAGGCCGATCCTGCCAAGCTAGATAAGAGCAAGTATTATAGATTTCACAAGGATGTTGGTCATGACACCGATGAGTGTAGGCAACTGAAAGATGAAATTGAGTTCCTTATTAGAAAAGGGAGATTGAACAAGTACACTGGAGATGGAGGAGACAGGAGCAACAACGTGAGAAAAAACTTTGACGATCGAAGAAGAGATCAAGAAGATCAGGGGCGAAATCCCCAACCTAGGAGACCGGTGATAAATACAATCTTCGGAGGATCGCGACCCCGAGGGCCTGTGATAAACATAATTTTTGGAGGACCAACTGCTGCTGGATTATCCAGGAACTTCAGGAAAGCGTATGCCCGAGAAGTTATGCATATTGTTGGGGAAGCCCCGAAGAGGGCCAGGACAGGAGTAACAATGTCTTTTGATGATTCTGATCTGGTGGGTATGAAATTTCCCCATGACGACCCGCTTGTCATAACCCCGATAATAGGGAACAGCCCGGTGAGGAGGGTCCTTGTGGATAATGGTGCTTCAGTGGATATCTTGCTCCATGACACCTTTTTAAGGATGGGATATAATGACTCCCAATTGACCCCAACTGACATGCCGATATATGGATTTGCGGGAGTGGAGTGCCCCGTGGAAGGGATAATCAAGTTGCCAACAACCATAGGAGAGGAACCAAGGCAAGCAACTCAGATGTTGGACTTTGTGGTGGTGAAGGCTAGTTCGACTTACAACGCTATCATGGGAAGAACAAAGTATAACGACTCGTATAGTTCTGTATTATTTAAATACGTGATTATGTAATTATTAAATAAATAAAATATGTGTATAGCTTATGTCAGCTCGGTGTTATTTTATTATTATATATGTGTGTGAACTATGGTTTACCGGGTTGTTGGTGTAATTAATTATTGAGTTGTACTGAATTGTTTTTACTTTTAAAAGTGAATTTAGTGTAAATTTATTTGCATAATTATTTAGAATATCTTAAAATTGTTTTATGGTTTCATAATTACAATAATTATTTTTGGGATTTTATAAAATTTAGAAATCAATATTTCATCAATTATTTAGCCCTGTACGATTTTCTGATTGCATTTATTTATAAAATCCGTATTTAATTTCTGAATTCTTCAAAAATTATGAAACTCATATTTATTTAAGGTTGAATTATTCTGGAAATTTTAAAATTAGTTTGGTAAATTTTCGGATCGAAGTCATCTGTGCGTTTATCCACTAAATTGTAGAATCTAAGTATATTGTTCAGTTGAGAAATTCATATTTAATTATGAAAGTTTTATTGTACTAACTTTTAGTTATTTCGAGAATTATAAAAGAATTTTAGGAATTTTCTTTATGAATTTCCAGGCGCACTTTGATTTGTTTATATTGAAAGAACGAGTCAGAATCAAGTCCCGGGGTATCAGGATACGTGTCCACTTTTTATAAAAAGAAAGGACACGTATCAGTTTTTTTTGTTCAACTGTGTGGCAGCTTCTCGATTTTTCTCAACTGAACTCATAAGAATTTACAGAAACAAATTGTTTTGGGGGGGGGGTGCAATCGATCTTTACTCTCTCTCTTGTCTGTCCCCTCTCTCCCTCTTCTGTTTCTCTCGATTCGACGCCGTTTTCCTTCTCTTTCCGGCGACTCCGCCGTTGGTTCCTACTATTCCGATGATCTGTTCTGTTCCGGCCGTTTGGTTGTGGTTCAGTCATGATTATGGGTAAGTATATATACACAGGTGTGTGTATATCTCTGTTGAGGATGTTGTTTGTGCTTCGCTTGTCCGATTTTATCTCCTGTTTCCGGCTGTGGTCGTTTGTTCCGGTGTCAACAGCGCGTGTATGCGTGTGTTGCTGTGGTTATTATTTATTTATTTAATTATATCTGATTTTCTGCAAAAATGTTTGAGTAATATTCGTGAGATTAAAAGATTTTTCGTGCGGGAAATTATTAAAAATAATCGGTGAAATTCGTGATTGGAAACCCGATTCGGGTACCTCCGAATTTCGCCGTCGTCGACGATGAGCCTCGGCGAGTCGACGGTGGACCGTGATGATCGTAATCTGAGTCCTAAAATTTTAAAATATTAATATAGTTCGTAAATTATTTTTGAGATATAAATAATCGGATAATAATAATTAATTGATTTGGATTGATTGTTGATTGAGACGTCGAATTATATCGACGGGTAGTCCGATAAACAAAGGAGACGCTGCCCGATTTTCTGGAAATCGAACTACAGAAATACGGGAGCGTATCCGGTAATTATCGGGACGTCGAGCAGGTATAAACATGTATATATATATATTCTGTGCGAAACGTGATTGTATGTGGTGGTGAATGTTTTGTTAAAACCCAATGACTTTAATTTCGTAAAAGGTCGAGTAAGCGTATCTTATGAAAACGAACACCAAACTGATTTCTCGAGAATGTGAACCCTGATTGTTGAATGTGTTATTGTATTGTAATAATGTATATAAGTACGAGTCGGGTTTGAATATCATTGGGTAGAATTGGTATTGAGGATATGTCAAGCATACCTAGACGTCTAACGTAGGGTATTTCGGCTCTGTAGGTTCTGGTCGAAGGACTCAGGAATTGATATCGAATTAAGATAATCTAGTGATCAGTCGGCAAGTGCCTCGAGGTTCCCAAGCAAAGAACCCTGAGAGTCCTGGATACTATCTTGAGATAGATTGCTGCGAAGCAGGGATGTCTTCTAGTGAGACAGTCATTTTTCCATAAGAGCCTGAACGTTCAAGTCTATCAAAATCAGTTAGTGATAGTCGTAAAGCTCTGCAAGGCAAGTACCCCTGACCATTCTTTTATGGTTCAGTGCATATGAATAGCTAAATGTTTTATTCTCGTAATGGAACAAAAATGTTTTAAGTTACGTATCCCCTATAGTTATAAATCACTGTTTTTAAATTGTTTTGGGGAAAAGTAACTTCGAAAGGTACCTATCTCGAATGGAATGATTTGCGAACTGGATTTTTATATGTGTGCTTGTTAAATAAATGATTTTAAAAATGAGATAGGTACAAGTGTTTTGAAAACTGGATAAAACGGTCAGATATGGGATACATTGGGGCCAGAGTAGGCCTATTGAGGTGGCGTAAGAGGCTAATTCGGTTGCGCGCACTATAAAACCGTTTAGTCCAGTAGGTCAGAGACCTAGCTAGTCTCTGAGTTCCGGAACAGGTAAATGGGATGGCAGTTAGAGCCGTCTGGTGTTGATAGCCTGATCAGCTGTCTTCACATATCCGTTATGTATCTGATTTGGTTTTATGATTCCTGTAAGGGTATGCGTAGTTAATATAGCGGATTTGGAAATGAAAATGGCATGCTAGAATTAAACTCTGGTATTTATGCACAACACACGACTGATGATTTTTGTTTACAGAGCATGCTAGTTTTGAATATCCAGTTTATGAATGTTTACTTGTTTTTTAAGCAAGTTGTGAATTATGTTCCTAAAACTGCTTTACTTTAAACTGTTTTACTCATTATTCATATAGTGGTGCTGCTGAGCAAGCAATTTCTCACCCTTGCAGAATATTTTGTATGTATTGCAGATGCCTAGGAGATTCTTGTGCGGTAGTCAGGGCAGAGTTCCAGCTCCTTTTGTGTCAGGCTCCTCTGGGATAGTTGTGCTCAGACCAGATGAGGTCTGTTGAGTTGTTGCGTTAAATTAGTGGTCAGTATTGTGTAAGGTAATTCGGGTTGTGTTAGTTGAGTAGCCTAAATCATACTTAAACCTGGAAAAGGTCTTGGTAAAAGGGGTCGTAGTTATGTATCATTAATGAGTTGGACTGATTTATGATAGTTATTATTGTTGTTGGTGACGTCAACTCCTGACCCCAGGGTTGAGGCCGTCACAACAAGGATACACGCCTTCAAGGCAGTCCCTTCTTCCTACCATTCAGTTATGAAGTTTCCCACCCGGGATGGGATCAGAGAAGAGAGAGGAGATCAAAAAATGGCTAGAAGTTGTTATGTGGCCTCTTTGAGGGCAGATGGAGTTGGGGGCAGGTTCTTTCTATTGAAGATCTGGATATCCGAGAGAATGATGAGAAAAGAGGAAAGCCAGCAGAAGACTTGGTTTCGATTCCTTTAGCCCTCGAGGATCCTGAGAAGGTGACTTTCATTGGAGCCACACTCGAGGAGCCCCTTAGAGGGAAGTTGGTAAAATTTTTACAAGAAAATAGTGAAGTGTTTGCATGGTCAGCAGTTGATATGCCAGGAATAGACGTGGAACTGATTACTCACAAGCTGAATGTGGATCCAAATCGGAAGATAGTGAAGCAAAAGAAAAGAAGTTTTGCTCCAGAGAGGCAAGAAGCTATAAAACAGGAAGTAGAGAAGCTCTTAGAGGCTGGTTTCATTGAGGAGATCCAATTTCCGAAATGGTTAGCAAACCCTGTAATGGTGAAGAAGGCCAGTGGAAAATAGAGGATGTGTGTGGACTTCACTGATCTAAATGATGCATGTCCTAAGGACTATTTCCCATTACCAAGGATTAATACTTTGATATATGCCACTACTGGGCATGAGATGTTGAGCTTTATGGATGGGTTTAGTGGATACAATTAGATCAAGATGCACAAGGATGACATTCTAAAGGTATCATTCATCACTGACTTTGGTGTTTATTGTTATCTTGTTATGGCATTTGGTCTCAAGAATGCAGGAGCCACCTATCAAAGGTTGGTAAATAAAATTTTTAAGGATATTATTGGCAAGACTATGGAAGTCTATGTTGATGACATGTTAGTCAAGAGTCTAATAAAGACTGACCATATAACCCATTTGAGGGAAACTTTTGAGGTCCTGAGATACTATAAGATGATGTTAAATCCTATAAAGTGTGCTTTCGGAGTAGGGTCTGGAAAGTTTTTAGGATTAATGGTCTCCAAGAGAGGAATCGAGGCCAATCCCGATAAAATAAAGGCAATCCTGGACATGGAACCACCAAAAACTATCAAAGATGTTCAGAAGCTCACAGGAAGGGTTGTTGCGCTGGGACGATTCATCTCCAAGTCAGGGGACAAGTGTTTGTCATTCTTCAAGTCCTTAAAGAAGGTTAAAGATTTTGTATGGAATGAGGAAAGCTAGAAGGCATTCGAGGAGTTAAAGAAATATATGGCTCAGGCCCCGTTGCTGGCCAAGCCGGCTTTGAATGAAGTTTTATACTTATATTTGGCCGTCTCAGAGAGTGCCTTGAGCGCTGTATTGGTTAAGGAGGAACTGAAAATCCAGAAACCCATATACTATGTTAGTAAAATTCTGCATGGAGCTGAGTTGAATTATTCTACTATTGAGAAGTTTACTTTAGCCTTGGTAATGGCTTCGAGAAAGCTGCATCCTTACTTCCAAGCTCATAAAATTGAGGTGCTAACAAATCAACCCCTGAGAAATATCATTCACAGTCCCAAGGCTAGTGGGAGGTTGATCAAGTGGGCAATAGAGCTGGGAGAATTCGATATCAAGTATAAGCCACGAACGGTAATAAAAGCCCAAGCATTGGCTGACTTCGTGGTGGAATGTACCATACCCAACCAAGAAGTCAGGGGGCAGGAGGATACCATACCTCAAGACAAGGGAGTTGAGGATACCATACGTCAAGACAAGGAAGTTGATAAGGAGAAAGAATATTGGGTTCTCTATTTTGATGGAGCATCAAAAACAAATTCAAGTGGAGTAGGTTTGGTTTTACAAAGCCCTGATGGGTTTTTGATTGAGTATGCCATGAAGTTAGACTTCTCGACCACAAACAATGAGGCAAAATATGAAGCTCTGATAGCTGGCCTCGGCCTAGCAGGGACATTGAGAGTCAAGAACTTAAAGGTCTGTGGAGACTCGAAGTTGGTTATATCCCAGGTGAAGGGAGAGTTTGAGGCAAGAGATGATACGATGGCTAAATATGTCCGCCTAGTAAGGGTTGTAATGACCTAATTCGATGAATGCCATGTTGAGCACATTCCAAGGGAGGAAAATGCTAAGGTAGATGCCTTATCAAAGTTTGCTTCATCCGAGATAGGGGAAAGTTCAGTAAGTGTATACTTCCGCATTCTGAAGACATGGAGCATTGATGTTAAGCATGTAGCTCCTATAGGTCTGGGGACGTCATGGATAGATCTCATTAAGACCCATATTCAAACCGGTTGGTTGCCAAATGATGCTACTAAAGCACAAAAGTTGGCTGTTCGAGCACTAAGATACTCTTTGATAGATGGGATTTTGTATAAAAGATCTTATGTGGTTCCTTAGTTAAGGTGTCTCAGGCCCGATGAGGCACACTTGGCTCTTGAAGAAGTACATGAAGGTATCTGTGGGCAACACTTGGGGGCAGAGCACTAGCTCATAAGATAACCCGTTTAGGTTTCTATTGGCCAGAAATGATGGTTGATGCCAAAGAATATGTGAAGAAGTGTGACCGCTGTCAGAAGCATGCACCTGTCGTTAGACAGCCCCCTGAGATGCTGACCTCCATCAACTCACCTATCCCCTTTGCTATGTGGGGAATGGATATACTTGGGCCTTTCCCCATGGCCACGACACAAAGGAAGTTCCTGATTGTAGCCATTGATTATTTTACTAAGTGGATTGAAGCCAAGCCTTTGGCCAAAATTACAACTAAGTAGGTTGCACAATTCCTGTGGGAAAATATCATGTGCCGGTATGGAATTCCTCGTATCCTAGTCACTAACAATGGAACACAGTTCAACAATGAGGAATTTAAGAAGTATTGTGAGGAGAATGAAATTGAATTACGATTTACCTCTGTGGCTCACCCACAAGCCAATGGGCAAGCGGAAGTGGCGAATCGAATAATCCTGGATGGACTAAAGAAGAGGATCGAGAAGTTGAGGAATAACTGGGTGGATGAAATACTCCCAATACTATGGGCCTATAGGACTACTTGTAGAGTCACGACTGGAGCAACTCCCTTCATGTTACCATATGGGGTAGAAGCAGTTGTTCCTGTAGAAATATTACATTCCTCCCCCAGGATTCAAGCTTTATATGCTGAGGAAAATGAGGAAGGGCAAAGGTTAGCCCTGGATCTAATTAATGAAGTACGAGATGAGGCACATGCGAAGATAGTGGAATATCAGAAAAAGGCTTCGTTCTACTACAACCTAAGGGTTAAAGAAAGGTTCTTCAAATAAGGTGACTTAGTCTTAAGGAAGGTGGAAGCTTCTGGTGTAGTACATAAAGGGAAACTTGCCCCAAATTGGGAAGGGCCGTAAAAGGTTAAGAGCGTTTAGGGTAGAGGAACCTACAAGCTGGAGACTATGGACGGTTTTGAAGTCCTGAGAACTTGGCATGCCCAAAACCTAAAGGTTTACTATGTGTAAAACAGTTAAAGCTCGATTCTCACTTCTCGGAATGACGAGTAGGTTTAAAAGCACCTTGAAGCTTTGTTTGCTTATGATCTTTATATATTTAATATAAGATATGTTTAGTTTTATCAGGGTTGAACCCATCTCATGTAAGGTATCGAGAATACCAAGTTATAATAAAGAGCGTTCAGCTTAATCTAGCCTATTAGATTGATACATTGTGAAGGATAAAACCAATTTATAAACATGAGTTTGAAAACTCGGAAAAAACACGATAATACTTGGACAATACAAGTGAAAATAGCAAAAGTCAATTACAAAGTTCGATATTGTCTAAAAAGAAAAATACATAATAATGCAAAGAACTTAGGCCTTAGAAGGCTCAGATTCTTCAGAACCACTATCCGAAGTCTCCTCGGACGTCTCTTCATTTGGTCCCTCGGAAGTCTCTTCAGAAGTCTCCGCAGAGGTTTCCTCGGAACTACCCTCGGATGCTTTGGATGCCACAAGGGACGCAGGTTTTGGAGGCTCTTCTACCCTGGCCTTCTTTATAACAGGCTCGGTCTCCTCCTCAGAATAAGATTCCTCCTCTTTAGAGCTGGATTCAGGCTCCTTCCTTTTTTGGCCTTGGCCCTGGCTTCCTGATGGCGCTCTAACCGGGGACATTGAAGGGCCATCCTTAATCAGATCGGAAAGCTTATCTACAACGCCCCTAAGTGATGGGACTTGCACAGGACAAGGGAAGGAAGATTGTTCAAGGACCTCAGGAAACTCTTTCTGGATAGCCTCCACAGCAGCGTCCCAGTCTTCCTTGTAGCTGACTGGATGAAGGAGGGCATCGTGCTCCACCATTAAGTCCTTAAATTCTTGAGTATCCATTCAGCCATCAAAGGCCTTGTCCTTCTGGGCCTTGAGAATGATAATCTCAGCCCGGGCCATTTTAAGGTCGAAAGTTGAGGAGGCAAGTTGAGCTTGAAGAGCCTCTATCCTCTAGTTAGCCTCCTCCAGCTTTTTGTTTGCATCTTCTAGGCCAACTTTCCAAGCCTTGGCTTGGTGAATTTCCCCTTGAAAATGGACGTTCACCTACAAGAGACAAAGGAAAAGTGGGAAACAAGAAAAATTATGACAGAAAGCTATGAATGCCAAAAGAAAAAGACGTACCGTCGCCAAAGCCTGAGCTCCAAAAAGCTCGTTAGCCTCCAAGTCCTGTTGAAGGACAAAGTCATGATAGTCTACAGGGGAAATAGAATGCATAGACCATTCATTGGCAAGTGCTGTGTTGCCAACAATCGAATCCTTTCCCCGGATTTTCCCAGGCAGGTTGAAAGAAAGCCCCTGATTTCTGTTTTGTACGTAAAGGTTGGCTAGGGCCCTCCTCGTCTCCTTCCTTCGCCTGAAGAAGGAATTCTCGGAAGCGATCCCCAAGGCGCGGATCCTTGAAGACCTTCCCGGCGCGGGTCCTTGAAGACCTTCCCGGCGCGTTTCATCCTGATCGTTTCGAGGTCTTTAGGCTTTGTAGCCTCTTCGATCTTCTCAGTAAGTGCAATGAATAAGATAAGTGAATTGAGAAATTAGCAAAGTAAAAAGTGGGAGGAACGAAGACAACTAGAGAAGGAAGGAAACATACTTTTTTTAGGAACAGGAGAAAGGTCACGTTCTACAAGAACGGTCTCCCTGATAAGATCCCAAGAGTGGGAAGTCCCATTATCTTGAGTAAGGAGGTTGAAGGCTCTGGTCTCCTCCTCAGATAAAACTATATCATTCGGGCTCCCATCCACAGCTAGCCCAAAAGACGAACGAAAGAGGGTGCCCCAATCGCCGCCCTCCCAAAGGACGTACAGAAAATCCTTCTTCCACCCCAAGTTATTGTCAGGGATGGACTTCCCATTCACTATGTGGGGCGTTGGTTTAAATAAACCCACCTCGAATTCTTGTTGGGGCTGCTCTTGAACTGAAAGATCTTTCAGAACACAGCAACCGAGGTAGGGACCTTGTGCTTGGCGTATTGCGACAAGTAGTAAAGAATCAACCTCCAAGAGTTTGGAGGGAGTTGGCAAGGGTTGATGCCCACATCAGCTAGCAGAACAGGGATAATTGGGTGAAAGGGGAGTCTGATACCTGCCCTTGGAGTGTCCCTGTAGACGCATAGAGCGTCTTTCTTCCATTGACAGGCCCTGTCGGCCGGACCCGCAAGAACCAGCTTGAAGGGTTCCTTGATTTTGAAACAAGTACCCAACTTGTCCAGCTCCTTTGGATCCCGGAAGACACTGATGTGGTCGTGCGTGTCTAGATGCGCATCATACGGGTACTAATCCCCTCGGGTGTTGATTATATCAATCAAGGAAGTGTACCTTGATCGAATGGGGAACTCATTAGACTTTTCGGCCTCGTTCATCTTGGCCAAACGAATCATTCTCTTATCAGCCATCTGAAAAAAGGGCGCAAAAGAAGACAATTGTAAAACACAAGCTATGCAAAAACAAGCAAAAGAAGAGAAGAGAGAAAGGTATTTTACCTGAAGTAACGCTCCAAAAAGGGGCTGGCTTGCTAAGTGAAGATTTTGGGGCTCAAAAACTCCGACCTACAATTATTTCTCTGAGATCTTTAGGAGAAGAAAAGAGGAAGGGAATTCAGAAATAAGAAAGTGAGAAATGAGTGACCCTAGTTACTCCTTTATATAGGCGGAAAAGGGAAGATGAAAAGGCAGAAAAGCCCATTAAGCTGAAAGCCCAAAGAAAAAGCCCAAATTCTGGAATGTTCCAGAATATCTTTAGAGTTATTAAGTTTTGGAACCTTCCAGAATATCTTCAATAATTCTTAAGGCCCAAACGAGGCCCAAATCCAAAGAGGGAAAAAGGGCTAAAAGTTAGAAAATATTTTTGAAAAGTTGCAGAATATTTGGAAAATCTCGGAAATAAAGGGAAAATTCCTAAAAAATACCAGAAAATTCCTAAAAAGAGGGAAAAAGGTAAGAAAATAATAGGGAAGTTTTTAAACAACCCTGAAGCCGCGTATAAGGCAAATCATTGTAAATGTGTAGGTCACTCCACACTTTACACAAAACGATACCCTGTAAGGGAATGAGGAAACTTAACTTTTGCGAAATCTTATACGGTTTCCCAAAAGTTGGGGGGCAAATGATAGGGAATGAATAAATCCTGATTACGTAATTAAATATTGCATTAATTACAAATGATTTGGGCTACAAGGCCCAATAAGAAGATGTATGACATTTAGACCAAAAAGGTTAACACATTGATCAGGCCCGATAGACCAGATCAGGCCTGATAGAACAAAGAAGGCCCAAAACCCTGAATATTAATTAATTTCGTAATTAATTAATAAAGGAAAAATCAGCTATTAAGAAGAGTCCCAATAAGGACATAAATCCTTGTAGATTAGCATCCAAGGGACCTAGAAGGATAAGGAATCAGTTTCCTACCACTTAGGATTCCAAAGTCCATTCTAATTCTGAGACTTGACTACCAAATCTCCTATACCAAGTCCAATTCAAGGACTCCCAATATCTATATAAGGGGCCTCACCCCAAAAATCAGAACTACATTTTTTGACTTGATCCTTGGCAATCAGCAAGGTACGTAGGCATCTTGTTAAGGCAGATTGAGTCACGAAGCACAAGAGCAGTCAAATCGAGCCACGAAGCTCACGTTCCTTAGTAATAAACACAGCAATTATATACCTTAGTTTTTAATCCATAACACCCAACACCTAGGCTTGGGTTACGGTATTGCATCACAATTCTAGTTGGAAGGATAGGACATTCATTGGATCCGCCGCATACGATGATCAGTCGTAATACGGGAAATAATAACATTTTCTACTAGTAGAAGGACGACACATTCGTATCCCGGTTATCACCCTTACCGCATTCGGGCTACGTGTCCCGTTTTGGGTATACACATACTTCACAAGTTCCTGAGTACACAGAGTACCTTCGCCTACGGTACCTTTGGTAGTCTCCCTAGTACACATAGTACCAGAGTCTACCCCTCCCTTATCCTTTAAAGGAATTCTATCATATCTCAAGAACTCGAACCATATCGAAGTTCCCCCAAGCGTTTTGCTTGTTGATAGAAACAGCTTGTCTTATTAGCATATATATATATATATATATATATATATATATATGTGTGTGTGTGTGTATACGTACTTCCGAAATTTTCGGAGGAAGTACTAAGGATGTGAGTTGACCGTTGTCAACAGATAATTAAATAAGGGGGAGTTTCTTTTGAAACTATATTCAAAATATTTAGGATAAGTCGAGATGATATTCTCCGACGATCTAAAATTATTCGAATGATTTTCCGAAAATCAGAAAGTATTAAATCAGGTTTTATGATTTTTAAATCATAAGTAAATTTTTTTAAAAATAATTAATAATTAAATATCAATCGTTAAATAATTAAACCTCGAATAATTATGCTTTAAAAGAATATTGAAATAATATTCCTCAACTAATTTATGTTTAAGTAATTTAATAATCTTTAATATTTAATTGGGTTTGAAATAAATAATCGTTGGAGAATACTTCTCCCATAATAAATGAATAGTTAATTAATATTTATTATTCGAATAATAAAATATAGTTGAGGGAATACGATCCTTGGAAATCGTTTTAATAAAAGTTCGAGGTATTTAATATTTCGTAAGTGGACGTTGAGTCCCTTAAAACGTAACTACTATGGACTTCAATCGTCCTATACATATCACCGGAATAATTCTTGAGTTTTTATTTTAAAATCCCGACCGACTCTCGGTCTTATAATTATACGTCACGCTTGTGGCGGAGTTCAACATTTTACGACATATACGTATCGTACAACATCGCTACATTATGCGAAAACTCAATTACTAAGTATCATGGAAAGTATGGTATTTACGCAATGATAATAAAACAACTCTTTCACAACACAACAGTAAATGGAGTTGGGTTCGTAAACTTGCATGGGTATCTCAAGGTGGAAGATGCTCTAGGTTCCGCTCGGAAATCTATAACCATAAACACAAATCGTTTCGTTAGGTCTCGTTCTACGTTACGGAGACTCGCACTCATATGCTACTTATTATGCACCCTCTCAACTTATGTTAGCCTTATTATCTCTTTAAGTTCTTATTCACATTACGGTCGCTTCCTTTTTCGAAGTACCTTATGCCCGTTTTCATTTTCATCGTCGGCTCCGCTTATGGATTCTACGGTTTTCTAATCGCGCGGCCTTGGCTCTGATATTTTTATAAAATTGAGAAATTATTATTTTCACTTGAAATTTTTATAGAAGTTAAGGAACTCTATTCACTACTCTCTGTAAACATTTCATGATTTATGAACATTTTTAAGTCGATCCTTTTTATTCTTAAAGTTCGTAATTCGTAGCAGTTTTTGTCGCGTAAATCACTTTTAGTAAAACGGCCATTACTTTTGATCCGTAAATCGGAATCAAGCGATTCAAGCGCCTAAATGATCCCTATAACATTTTATATCAAAATAAAGTGTTAGTTTTCAATAAAATATAGTTTATATCTACAAGAAATTCGACAGAAACATAATATTATGTTTTGTTCGTTTTAGCGAGATTACGGTTACGATCAGAGTTTCGTTTACGCCTTAAATCTTTATACTACCACCAAAAATATAACGCCCTCTAGACCCGGGGTATAAGTCTGGGGGTTACTAGCTAATCACCAAACATGTACAATCTGATTAACAATTAATAAAGAAATAAAATTAAACCCCTTTAACACTAACCAGGATCTTTTTAGGTTGAAGTATGAAAATAAGAACCACTAACTACTTTATTACAAACCAAATTCAAAATCTCATAAATCTCTTTATTACAAGCCATTATCTAATCTATTTTAACTAAGTTCAACTTTTATTCAACACACACACACTATCTATCAACACTCCACCTATTCGGGCAACTCAAAGCTTTCCTCCTGGATTGGGATCAGCAACTTGGGTATGAGAGGATCCCGAGGCTTGACCCGCTTCTTTACCACTCGAGTCCTGATGGGTTTCATATTCTTTCTTAACTGAAAACAATAAGGTGAATGACAACAAAAAGGGTGAGCCAAAAATTGCTCAACAAGTCCACAAAAATATAAACAGTGTTAAAGTATTTTAAATGAATCCGTAATCCCGGGTATATCTGCAAAGATATTACCCTCACGAGAATAGAAAGAAGGCCATTACTGGCGAGTACAAATGAACTAAACTGGACACAAGTTCGCATCTATATTCTGTTGATCAGTCAGAATATAATGCAGATCTATATCTCAATATATAGATCCAGTCGGGTACCCAGGCACTACGGCCCATGTCGAGGTACCAGTCAAATCCCGGTCCTCGGGATTAAGACACACTCAATCCCAAAAATATCATTATCCAGTCCATCGCTTAGCAACCGGAATAATCGGTATGCTTTGATATATTCTAATCACCAGAATATATCAGTCTCAATGTATCACCAGTGGAATATGAATCAAGAATCCAAAGAAACGGAGAAATCAAGAATCGAAATGAAATATGAACCAAGGAATAGCAAGTGTGTATCAGTGATTAAGAACAAGAATCAAAAGAGTGCAAATATGATAAGCATCTGAAGAAATGTCATTATTCTGAAAAATAGAATAGGGGAAAAACTTGCCTTCTGCGCGACTCACTGCAATTAGATCACTTTCGTCTATCACCTACTCGACCTGCCTTGCTGGCTTAGCTTCTGTTAGTAAAATAGACTGGTTAAGTCATTTTGTACTTTAATTGCATCTTGAATCGACTTCACACCGTTCCTAACATCTACCCATGCGCTTATGACTGACTCATGTATTACTTATTAGCAAATAAGACTCAATTAACCACGTAATACACATAAGCACATAATCATTTTTATAGTTAAAATAATTTTTAGAACCAAAATTGACTCGCTGATCGCTCAACTGATCGTTATCTGACTCGTTTCCCATTTTTCCAGAATTTTTCGGACTCATCTCCGCATGCATTTCGACTGATAATCAAACAAGTAACAAAATCAACTAATTTTTAGAAGAAATTAAGCTCTAATATTATTTTTAATGAAAAGAATTCATTTTTCTGAGTCAAAGGGCTTTCGTTTCACTCGAATCGGACTAACGGTCTAATTATTATCAATTAAACACTGATAATTCAATTTATTATTCACTATAAATAACTATTACTAATTTTTAAAACTCAAAAATAGTTTTTAAATAATTATTTAAGAAAAATCAGAATTAAAAATGATTTTTCTATAATTTTTGGAATTAAAATGAATTTATTATGATTTATTGAAAATTATTTGATTAATTATCAAAATAATTAATAAATAGTTAAGAAATAATAAATAATTAAGAAAATAATTCAATCTGATTTTTTTGAAAATAATTCAGAATTATTTATAATATAAATCAATTAATTAAATAATTAATTAATCAATTTATAAAATAAATAAATCTGATTTTTAAAATTAATAAAAATTAAATAAAAAATAAAAATCTAGAAACAGATGGGAGAAATCAAACATCTGACAATTTAGATTAAAATCGGGTAATCTGAACGGGTCAAACGGATCAAAATCCGGGTCGTGAATAACACGCCGGATTTTGCTAGAATCCGGCCACCGGAGCAGATTCGGGTGGGCCAATTTCAGTCAAAAAATGGAACCGTTTGGTTCGTTTTTCGTAGGGTTTCAATTCCAAATCATTTCACCAATCTGATTCCGGCCACAACATACCAAAAACATCTTAGAATCGTCATCTCCAATGAAAATCAAATTCAACTCCGGCCAAAAACCTATCTTTTGATTCTGTAAACCAAACTCAACGTTTTATAGTGGAAATTAAAGCTATGAACACATACAATCAAAGCCCTAACATATCAAGAATCAAATATGCACAGAAATCATCGAGTTGTGATTTGAAAATCTGACATAAAGCCTAGAAATCATGAATCACTATACAGACATCGTTCGTTCAATTAAACACCATGAATCAACTGTAAATCATCGAACAAAGCTATATCAATCATCAAAACATCAAAATAACCCTGCAATCAAAAAGTTCTAATTCGAACATAAACCCTAGAATTTGAAAATCAAAAACTACGAATTAAAATGTGAAATTGATGCTAGAAATGGAAAGAACAGATCAAAACCTTCGATTTGGATACTCGAACTGCTTGATTTGGTACTGTAATCTGCTCAAAATCACGGCTTGAATTCTCGACCCGACCCTGTTCTTCCCGAATCGAATTATAGAGAATTTTTGTATTTTTCTGAATTTTACTGATTTATTAATTATAATTAATTAATAATTAGGCTATTTATAGTAGTAAAATTAATACTCCTAAATAAAATTAAGGGGCTAATTACACATCTAATAAAAATATTTGGCCCTAATTTTTATAATTTTTGAGTACTAAAATTTAATTTATAAATATTTTATATATACAATATATATGCCAAAATTTCCCAAAAATTGTGAATATTGCAAAAATGCATAGAAATAATATAAATGAAAGTCCTATAATTTTATAAAAATAAAAATGTGATTTTTGTGGGGTTTTTAACACCCAATGGGGCCCGGAAAAGTCATTTTTCGCAAAACAAAAGAAAATTTATAAAATATCGAGATGTTCAGAATAATGCGATGGTAAAAGCCATTTGATGAAAAATAAGGCCCATTATTTTATTTGAAATACTGGCTTTAAAATCATGGTTTGGGTCGTAAAACGTTTGAAATAATAGCGATGAATGCAAAATAAAACATCTAAAAAATATCTTAAAAATACAGAAATGACACAGAATGCACGTAACATGTAACAATTAGGGTTTGACAGATAATTACACATAAATGGCATATTAACAAACCTTATTTATTATAAATATGATATAATACAGACGCAAATTTCCCAGGCGTTACAAACAATCATCATATCATCATCACCACATTAACTCCTCAAGAACATCATGTTCGTGAGGCAAAAATCATCAACCTTAAATCTACTTAACTAAACATCAAGATTACAACAATACATTCACCAAAACTAGGTTTACAACTATGTTTTAAAAGATTCTTGAACTTAAATCTTAAATAAGGATGGATCAAAGATTTATACCTTTATTGAGAGCTTGAGATGTGTTCTTGATGATGGTGAAGTCTTGGGAGTGCTTGGTAGGGTTCTTGGAACCTAAAACAACCATTAAAATCAAGAAACCAAAGAAACGTTACTATTCACACTATTCACTATCATCTTTCTTGAATTTATTTCACCCATCAAACCTTGATAAAATGAGCTTAAAAAACCTTAGTTTAGGGTGTATGAAGCTTGAGAATTAATGGGGGAATTTTTTTCATGACTAGAGCTTGAAGTTTTGAATTTGATTTCTTCTTGTTTCTTGCTAGGGCTGAATGAAGAAGAAGTGGGAGCGAGAGATTTTTGTGTTGTTTCTTGGGAGCTTCTTGAATAATGTTTGTGATATATGCTTGTATATTCTCTAGTATAACCTATAATAGATTTATGTTGGCAAATCCTTGGACAAATCTTGCTAGCCAATCTAGATTACAAGCTAAGCTAGTAGTTTAGTCTTTAGCTTACTATTCTCTAGCCTTAGAAGATCATTCCTATAACCTTAGATTACTATTTGATAAAGTAACCATGGTTACTTTTATACCATGGTTAGTTAGTGTGATACGTTTATTTAATCGTTTACGCGTTTGTTCGGTCGCTTAAACGTTTTCGTAATAATTTTTCGTAAACGGTTCGCGGCGTAAATCCTTTCGTATTTATTCTTTATGTTTTTAAGTATCGTCCTTGGATATAAATCCGTAGGGCTTTAAATTCGTAATTATATTATGATTCCCGTAATCCTTGATGATTCGTAAATATGTTCGTTTTTCAAAGTTCGTTTTCTTCGAAAACAAATAGCGTTTACATACACTCATTTGGTACGTATAATCGTAATATCAACTTCGAAACTCATTTTCTCATGCACAACATAGTGTGGACTAAAAAGTTTTCCCCGTCTGTCAGGGTTACTATTCATTAAACGTTTTTACAAAGTCACAAAAATTTTAGTTATTACATGTAGTTGGCACAAAGTGGGTGTTCAGAAACAAAACTGACAGTGAGGGCATTATCACAAGGAATAAAGCAAGACTGGTTGCAAAGGGTTATTCACAACAAGAAGGCATTGATTATGATGAGACATTTGCTCCAGTTGCAAGGTTAGAGGGAATAAGAATCTTTCTTGCCTATGCTGCTCACAAGAAGTTTAAGGTGTTCCAAATGGATGTGAAGAGTGCGTTTCTAAATGGAGAACTTGAAGAAGAAGTTTATGTTGAACAACCTCCAGGGTTCATTGATCCAAAGTATCCAGATCATGTCTTCCTACTGGATAAAGCTATCTATGGACTGAAACGAGCTCCAAGGGCCTGGAAAAGCAATTCTGGAAGCTGCCAATTTCTTGGAGGCAGATTGGTTTCTTGGTTCAGCAAGAAATAAAAGTCAATTTTAACTTCAACTGCAGAAGCAAAATACATTGCTACAGGAAGCTGTTGTGCTCAGAATATTTGGATGAAGAATCAGCTGTTAAATTATGGGTTATACTATTCTTCTGTTCCTATATATTGTGATAATCAAAGTGTTATTGCAATGATAGGAAATCCAGTGCAGCATTCAATGACTAAGCACATCAGCATCAAATACCATTTCATAAGGGAACATGTAGAAGCTGGTACGGTGAAATTGGTCTTTGTTCCAACATATCAGCAAGTAGCAGATATATTGAAGCCACATTCACAAGATTGGTGACTGAATTATGAATTATATCAGGACAATTCTCAAACTCTGAAAATTAAGTCTGCTGATATTTTTGAAGCATGGTATCTTATTATGTGTCAGTACTTGCTAGATACTGATTTTTGTGCTAAATGTTTGATGCCATGATAACATGCAAACTGTGCTAAATGATCTTATGTGAAAACTGTATGTTGAACTACTGATTATGCTTATAAACTCTGTTATTAGTTAAACTTTTTTTGACTAATAGTTTATATCAGTAGTTGAAAAATCCTGATAGTAGTAATTAAAATACTGATAATGGTCAAACCATGATTGACTGTTATACCTCATTGATTATTTTGAATTTATTCAAAATAAATTATTAACAGTATTTTTAATTAATCAGTGAATGAGTGGGTTAGCTACTGATGCAAGTATCTTGTAATAATTGAGTATGTACATTAAAAATAGGAATACGAAGAGAGAGATTACTTTTTGTTTTCCTAGATACATGTAATCGTGTATACTCATTATGTCTAATTATTGCATGGTTAATCAAAGAGTCTCTTCAGCTTCTACCTTCTTTTCTATAAATACAACCCTCCACTCTCGAAGCTTCTCACTGACCTTTCACTTCAAACACTTCACTTCAAACACTCATTTTCAAGACTTCTTAAACACAACTCCTTAACTTTTCAAAAATTCATGGCTCAACATTTGTTTAGTACTCAAAATAATGCTGGAAATTACTTTTCATCTTTCAAGTTCAAAAAGGGTCATGTTTATTATGACCCCTGTGACCGTAGAGTCAAGATTAACGATCAAATCTTCAATTCTCATGATGTTCCATCCTCAGTTTACGAGGAGTTGTCAAGTGATCAGCGAGTGGATCTTCAATTGTTTCAGTTGGAAATCACTCTTGAGGATGAACGCTTAGCCGAAGAGGCTGAGCGAGAGAAACTTGAGTTGCAAGAGAAAATTATCTCTCTCGCAAAGACTATCTCGGGGATTTATCACCGCCGAGCTCTCAAGAAGCAAGAAGAGATGAAGAAGAGAAAGTTAGGATAGATTCTAGGAATAGTCTAGTTCTTGTTAGGACTATTTCCTTGTTTCTGCCTTGTACTTTTCTTTTTCATGAATGAATGAATGAATATATTATCTTCTTTTGCTTCATTAAATGACTTCTTGTTTACTTTCTTGTATGTGTGCTTGAATGCTTTTAAATGTTAAATCCAAATCAGTACTACATGCTAAACTTCAGATATTTTTCATAGTGCATGTGAATAAAATAATCTCTGTTTAAGTTCATGTGACCACTTCAATACAGATTGAGCACTATAGGAAGTAACTGTTGTTAAAGAGGAAATTTAAGGAAGATTTTATTCTTAATCAAAGAGAATTATAATCTTTGAGTGTTGCTTACAATTTAAAATCTTTTGAAACTTTCTTTTTCTAATCAAGAAAGTTGTCCACACTCAATCTCAAATTTCATGTCTCTTATATCTTAAATTTCTTCTTACAACTGAAACACTTGAATTCTTTTCTCAAATGTTGCCAAAAATCAAGTGACATAATTCTTGAATTATTATTCACCACTCAGAAACAACATTTAGTTGGTTAGAGACTACTTGCTGAGGTAGATCTTAATGATACTAACAGAGACACGGAGGTTTCATCAGTTTTTACTGAAGACTCTATGATAGCTTTCAATAAACACATTCAAGTGTTAGTTCTTTGCAAGAAGAACAAGGTTTGAGATCATGGTACATGACAGTAACCTGATCAAATCCTCTCCAATTCAAATGGAGGTTCTCATTATTGATGAACAATAATTGTCATAAACACAGTATCTACTGTGAGCCTAATTGTGAATTCACAAGGTATAAATATTGTTGTTACTTTATCAGCATTTATTTTAAATATTGATTTAGTTCTTTCAGCATTTATTGTATTCTTTTCATGATATAAATCATGTTGACATGATTACATCTAGACCTTAATTAAGGACTACCTCTAGTTGTATGATCACAGATCACCCTTCTTTAGCCACCTCTTATTTCTGTAGGACAATCTTTCTGAGCCTTTTTCTGTGAGATGTATGAAAAGATTGAGAGAAAAACAGAATTTAAGAGAGGCAGGATCCTTCCTGACAAAAGGAGAGATAGGATTTACTAATCCTTGTGAGGAAGCTCTGACTATTAAAAGTCATGAGATGTGTGGTGTGAGGAGTAGTGAGACTACTGTAAAAGAATAGAGAGATTAAGTTTTATTTTCTATATATTTACAGATGCTCAGAGTACTAAAGGAACAAATGCTGAATAGAAGTCTATTGAATCTCAGGAAAATTCTGATGTACCAAAGGCTATTAATCTCCCTGCAAGTCTAAGTACTGATACTTTCTTGCAGTCCATACATTCTACTATTCCACCACATGAGATAATCCCTATTTTTGTTGAAAAACAGTCCATACATTCTACATTTCCATCATCTGAAGAAATCCCTATTGTTGCTGAAGATGTAGTAGCATAATAGTCCATTCATAAAGATTCATCCATTTCAAAATCACCACAGAATTCTACAGGACCTAAGCTCTTGGAAGTTAATTTTGAAGCTCCAATTTTTTTATCTACAGTATTTGAAGATGTGGAGATAACTGCTGAAGGCGTGGAAGCTTCTGAAGCTACTGGATAATATACAGCACCAATTTCTCATTCTATTCTGCATGCTGAAGCTGGTGATAAAGTTCAGCAATTAGTGCAAAATCCAGCTGCTATTGAAGAATCTAATGATGGTAAAGAAAATCATGTATCTAATGTCTTGAGGATGATCTTTTCTTTCCTGAAGATATGCCTATGCATGTGAGACAACAAAAATTGAAAGAGTTAGATGCTAAGAAGAAGCAGGATTATTCTGATAATCTCTGGAATGCTTATTGGAAAGATAATACATATCCTATTTCCAGAACACAAGCAGTTGAACATCTGGAAACAGCAGAACAGAAGATTACAAATCCTGATGTGCTGAATCATCTGAAAGCATCAACTTTAGTTGTCAGATCCTTACACACAGCTCATGAAACAACTACTAATTAAATTAATCAGATCAAAGAATCATTGATTGCTTCAAAGCTGCTTACTCATCAGGAAACTCAGAAATAAATTTCACCAATAGTTTCTAGACAAACTGCAATTGAAGCCAGTCAAGCTAGATTGAAAGCTCATCAAGCTCAAATGTCTGATCAACTTACAGAAGTACAGAATTCAATGGAGCTGATTCTTTCTATACTGCTTGGTGATGATGCCAAAAAGGGGGAGAAAATTGTTAAATCTAAAAGCAAGCAGCTGACATTGACAAGTGCTGATGATGAAAATTCCGATGGAGGTAATAAGGGGGAACATATGGGAAGAAAAAGGAGAAAAGGTGAAGAGCTAGTTGGAGTTAGTGGTTCATCAAAAGCAATCACTATATTTCAGTCTAGACAAGGAAGAGGAACAAGAGGAATGAAAGAAGAGTTGAAGAATTGACAATGACTACTAAACTGCAACATCTTCACAAGTCACAACTGTTGCTGATGAAGACTAAGGTATTCTGGAGAAAGAAGCTGGTGATGAAGCAAGCCAATATCTTCAAACTCTGAAAGTTGAAGGAAGAAAGAAAACTCTGTTCTACATGGATCCAAAGATTCAATTATTTGATTCTGATGTGAGTAGAAGAATATTTGCAAAAGAAAATCCTGGAGTTGATCTTGAACAACTAACGCAAACGGAGGAAGACTTTAAAAATTCTATGAAGACAGCAAATAATGATATTGTCGTTGTTTCTCAAGTACTTTATGAAGATGATCCTTCTAACAGACCAACCAGAGGTATAGTTATAAGGGAAATCAGTCAAGAAGAAGCTGAAAGATCTCTCAGATCACAATCTATTGGAACTGCTGACAAGAAGCTTAAGGGAAAAGAGAAGATAGAAGAAATGTCAAGGATTTTAAAGCTTAAAGCCAAACCTGGAGTCAGTATCTAAGGAATCTAAATCTCAAACTCTGATAGATTCAATTTATACAGTTTTTCAAGCTCACGATACTGAAGAAAATTAAGTTGAAGCAGAAATCATCCAAGATGGTAAGAAGGAAGATTTCTGGAAGCATTTTGAGGTGAGGAAGTGGAATTAACCTCTGACATTGCTCAAGTTAAAGAAGCAGTTCATGATGAAGAGTTAAATTCTGATATTTAATGAAGCAAGATTGAATATGCATACTTGATTCCTGCATTTAGATAGTTTTGACATCATCAATTGGAACTTGTCCATATTTCCATAATGAACAAGTTAGGGGAGATTTTTAGGAGCAATTGATGATATCCAATGGAAACTATCAGAAGCTCACATCAGAACTTATATATCAACGAATGCTGATGACATCAACGGATGATGAAATGTCAACGGATGATAGGATATCAACGGATGATGATTTCGATGGATGATGATGTCAACGGATAATGAAATAAGTATTTGTCATATTAGTTGATCTTCGAGGAGGAAAAGGAAACAGGAACTCAAGGCGGTGAAGGACTTTATCTCAGAAGCAATTTTATAGGTTTTCTTATTGTTAATAGAATAAATTTCCTTATACATTGGTAGTTGTGCTCTATATAAAGTACAGATTAGGTTCATGCTATAAGCATTGTGACATTGTTATATCTTTCGTATAACCTAGCAGCTCTCAAGGATATTTGTTCATCCTTTCGAGAGAGTACATTTGTTATAAGTTTTTATCAGTTAATATAAAAAATGTTGATTATGTTGAAGGTTTGTCGAATGGATTGTATTAACTGTATTCAACCCCCCCCCCTCTACAGTTGATTAAGGACCTAACAACTGGAACTGTAGGCATAATTTAAGAGAAACTTGATGATAATAAAACAACTTATGAATACAGACTTATTTATAGTAGATAAAATTAACAAGTGCTGCAAATTTATTGAAAATCATACAGAGGAATGTTTATAGAGAATCTCAGAAGCCATTTTCAAGTTGCACCTTTAGACTGAGCGAATTAAACTTATTTCCTTGACTGTCTGAACTTCTTTCCCAATTTCTCATTATTCTCTTCAATCTACTTTTAAAGTTGCATGTAGAATTCAGATTCATCTCCACTAGTCTGATCCAGCATCTCTTGCATCTCCATGAGAGTTTTATTGCTTGAAATATTCAGTTGATCTTCTAATATGAAGAATCTTCGGATTCCCTTCTCATCCTTGAACTCCATTATCCAGTAAGGCCTCAAATGTACTATATCTCCATTGTAGGGAATATTTAAAACTCTTGGGAGTGCATTTGGGTTTCTCTTGCTATTCATTATCTCCTCAATTTTATTCAGTACCATCTTTTTGGCAACAGTGTTGAACCCAAAGTTCTTCTTTATTAAGTGGAAAATCTTTACTAGAACATCATAGCCTTCATTGAGAATTATGTGAAGAGGCCAAGTTAGCTCTTTTCCACCCTTATAACTAAAGACCAATCTCTCTGGAAGATGCTTGTAGGCATCAATAGCTCTTACTTATTCCAGCTCATCCAGATAGAGATTTATGTCTGAAAACTCCTTGATGTCATAGATGAAGAGTTGATCTCCCTTGATGAATGTTAGTTTGAGTTTGGCTAAAACTTTGGGCTGAAGTTTGATAGGCTTGGTCTTTTTAATTGCTCATTTCTTTGTTTTCCTTGGTTTGTTTTGGATTGGAACGTTTAGATCAGGGAGTGGCAGGCTATCCCTGTCTATAGGTTCATCATTGGGAATTTTGGGTTCATTATGGAAGTTTCTGTCAGAATAAACCTTAAATTTAGCCTACTCCATTATGGGCATGGCTTATTGACTTGAAGTAGTAGATTGGGTAGGCATGAATTCTTCCTTATCTTCATTAAAATCCAGCTTCCTCTTTGGTCTGCATTTCACTCTTGGTTTCTTTTTCTGCTTTGGTTCTTCTTGCTTTTCTTCAATCAGAGTCTCAGCTGTCACAGTAAGCATTACAGATTCCATGGTTGCATACTTCTTAGCTTGGTTCTTGGCATCTAAGGCAGCTTGCCTTTGTTGTTGTTTAAGCCTCACATTTTCTTCTTTCTTCACTTCTGCAAACTATGGATGTCCAGCCACCACACAGATCATTTTGCCATTCCTGTAGATTTTACCAATTCTTTTCTTTAAGGCTGAGTCTATGGGATCTTTGAGATAGGCAATAGATCTACCAAGCAGCTTCTTCTCATCAGGCTTGGTAGTTTCATATATTAGGTCCAATGGATTTTTGTCTGATTTCCTTGGATAGTTTCTCTTTGGCTGAAAAATCACATTGGCCTTTGGAGATTTTATTGATGAGGGTTGACCCCTTTCCATGTTCCCTAAGCTTATTTTATTGGCTGAAATTGTTCTCAATTGAGAGAAATGAGAGAAGGCTTTGTCTTGCTTCTCAGTTGGACTAAAGTTCTTCTTAATGTTCTCATCAAGCTTCTTTTATTTTTCCTTCATCTCTAGCTCAGATGCTGCTATCTTGATCAAGTAAATGCTGTCAAGAACTGGTGGCTTAGAAAAAGTAATTGCTGGAACAATCATTTTACTGACTTGTATATTGTGCACTTTCTCCCCCTCACTAGCTGACTCTCCCTTGCTAACTGGAATGATTGCAGATGTTTCCCCTTCACTAACTGAGATAACATCTTTCTCCCCCTTTTTGTTAGCATCAAGTTGAGCAGAGTTGGAAATTTTTGCAGCCACCAATTTATGTAGAAGGAGTGTCTTTTGAGCTTGATGGAGTTGGATTTGAGTGATAGAAGTTTCTAGGGTCTTTAGCCTAGTATCCAAAGAATCCA
Source organism: Apium graveolens (assembly GCF_009905375.1). Taxonomy (NCBI): domain Eukaryota; kingdom Viridiplantae; phylum Streptophyta; class Magnoliopsida; order Apiales; family Apiaceae; genus Apium; species Apium graveolens. The sequence continues at coordinate 58,136,193 of NC_133650.1, forward strand.
CCTTGCTACTAAGGTTAGAGTTTTTCCTGAGTTGCCTGTTGATATCTAATATTGTTGTGTCAGGAAGAGTAGACTTTAATATTTCAGTGATGTCCTTTTTGACTTGACCAATTTCTGTCTTGATCTCAGACACATCCTGATTTTGCTTGAGAGATTGGATTTTATGCAGGTAAAGAGACTCAAGGTGAGCTTGAAGAAGACTCTTGGTGTTGGCATCTGTAGTAGCTTGAAGAGCTGTTTGAGTCTGATGGATTCTGTGAAATAGAGTTGATTTGAAGTGATGCTCACTTCAGTCTTTGCTAAACATCCATGATGGAGTGTTTGCGCTTGAGCTAGGACCTGCCTCTCCCATATGTCCAAGAAATCTCCTTCATCATCCTCACCATCATCCCCAAAAGTGTCTTCAGAACCATCAGTTGGATATTCAAAGTAATCACCAACTGTGGAGGGCATGGGAGTGATTTCATCCTTGGCCCTTTGCATTGAAGCTATTGTGTGCACCAAGTTGAGAATTCTCCCAGCAGCCTCATTGTCCTGTTCAGCCAAAGATTGATAAGCTGGAACAGGGTGAGTAAACGCCTTAGCTTCATAAGAAACAGAATCTATAACAGCTTGATACTCTTGCTGAAATAGCTGCTTCTTTTCAGCCTCATTGACATCCTTTAACTCACTTACAATGGGCTCTTCCCATTCTTCAGAACCTGCTTTTCTCTCATATTCTCTATGTTCTTACATCAAGGGCTCCCCTTGGCTTCCCAACTCACACCCTCAACTTCACCTTATAAGGTGGGACTCCACTCATTCACTTTTGCCTAGCTGGAAGAAATAGCTTGTATTTGTTCAGTCATTTCCTCTCCTTTTTCCTGAGAGCAACTCAGCCTCTCACTCTGTTCACTCCCTTCCCTCAATCCTAAGAGTGATTGTACAATTACTAGATCATTTGTACTTGTAACAATAGTTGAAATTTCAAGTGGTGTAGTGATATTCAACGGATGAGAAACATATGTCGAGGTAGCATTGAGAGTTTCAACGGATGACCACTGCTAAGCACATCCGTCGAGATACAATCACTAGTCAACGGATGAAAAATATCCGTCAAGATAGTAGAAATGACAGAGTTTGGAGTGGAAACTAATACAGAATCAGTGGTGATTGATTTGAGATTTTGCACATATTTCTCAGTAGCATTAGAAAGAAATGGCAAGTGAGCCAACAAATCATCTAAAAGATGATGCTTACTAGCTTGAGATTTTAGCTTTTCCAAAAGAGTTAAAGATGGAGAATCAGGAATTGATGTGTGAATCATGTCCACATCCAAAAAAATAATGGGTGAGTTTTGTGTGTCAGGTGCTTCTGTAGATTTTGGATGTGACTCCACATTTATTGGAGCCACATCAACCTGACTTTGAGAAAGTGCATTAACTGAGTCTTTGACTGCAGTTGGAATAATGTGTGTACCCTGGGTATCCCCAAGTTTTTTATATTTCTTCTTTCTTGTATAAGTTTGGGGTGAGTCTATGTCCCTAACCCTCTTGGCCTGTGCTCTTGGCTGAGAGCTTTGTCCAATAGTTACATCCTTTTGGGAGGATGAAACTGACAATGAGCTAGTTTCCATATTAATCACTATAGTTTTTTGGGAAACTGTAGTGTGGCTAGGCTGGGTTACACACACCTCTCCCTCCTTATCCTTAGGGTTTCTTCAATTTTCATCATGTCCCTCACCAGGCTCACTTTCCTTCACACTCCCCTCTTTGGTTTTAGTAGTTTTTGAAACACGTCCCTTTTGAGAGGAACTAGAGTGGGGTCTTTGAGACTTGGATTTAGAACCCTTGGTTTTAGTGGCTTGGGTAGGCATCTGTTAGGGAAAAATCACAGATGCCATAGCCACTGATATCTGTAAAGAAACTTGTGGTAGAGAAGTAGCAGAGACAAAAGTGTTTACCTCACTTACCTGAGGCTGCTCCATAATTGGCATGTAGATAAGGGCAACCTCCTTATGGTGATTGGCCCTGTTAAGATCAGCGATAACCCTTCTCTCTTTCACACAACAATCTAACTTGTTTGTTGGGTTCACAATTGAGAGATCCTCATAAATAAATTTAGCTATCATCATAAAGAATCTAGCATAATAGATGTTCTTAGACCTCTTCTTAATGTCTCCTAACTTACTCCCTAATTCATAAATAACAGATGTGTTGAAATTAAAATACTTATCACTAAGAAGTATATAGAGCATGTTAACAATTGAATAAGTTACAACATCAAAATTGCTAATTTTTCCTGAAAACACTTTAATAAAACAGTCACACAGAAAGCTCCATTCTTTCCTAAAGCCTAATCTCCTAATTTCACCTAACATGGTGGCAGTAAGAGCATAACCCATGGAAATAAGCATGTTACTCAAATCTGTTTCTGTGTGTTGAGCAATAGTGTTATTTCAGGCAATTTAAAGCATTTTTTAAGAGCAACATAGTTAATATAGTGTTCCTTACCTTTGAGAGAGAAGGTAATGGTTTTATCCTTGGAGTTGAACACAGTAGTAGTCCAAATCTCCTCAACAACTTCACAGTAGATGATTGGAGACTCAAGCATAGCATAACTCAGTTTACAGTTTAGAATAAAGTCCATCATTCTGTGATAGTCTTCAGATGCAGGAATTTTCTTGTTCACCAAATCTACGAAGTTGTTCTTTTCATATACATACCTAATTTGAGACATGATTTTGACTACAGGTGCCACTGCTGTGATTGAAAGTAGTTGCAGAAAGGGGGTTTTTGCTTTGGAGATGAAGAGAGTTAGAGAAATTGCTTGAGAAAGATAAAAATTAAAATTAAAATGAGATAGGCTTTTATACTTTCTCAGAAATAAACGGTTAAAAAATAAAAAGAGATAATAAAGTAACCAATGAGATTTGCCCAAAATAGCCATTTATAAATAGGTAAATTGTTGAAATTCTAATTAATATCCATTGAAATGTGCTCACAGGCTGTAAGTAAATTTGACGGATGATACGTATAATTAACAGCTAAGATTGAAAGATATTCAACGGATAAGGATTAAACAGTTATCCACCGAAATAAAAGTACACAGAATAATATTAAATATTTCAACGGATGATAAAATTCAACTGATATTCACTTTCAACGGATAATGAACATCCATCGAGATGTAAATTCCGATTTAGCCAAAATTTCATCTTTGACAAGAAATATTAAATTTTATTCTTGCTGTATTTCAAATTTCTTAGACATCAAAATAAATTAAGAGTTATTAAGCATACCTAACTCACTTACCAACCTGGTAAAGGTGGATTCATCAAGTGGCTTGGTAATGATGTCTACAAGTTGCTCCTCACTTGGAACAAAATGAAGTTCCACAGTACCATTCATGACATGTTCTCTAATGAAGTGATACTTTATGTCAATGTGCTTAGTCCTTGAATGTTGTACTGGATTTTTAGTAATTGTAATGGCACTTGTGTTATCACAGAAAATAGAAATCTTATTCACTTGTAGACCATAGTCCAACAGTTGATTTTTCATCCATAAAATATGTGCACAATAACTACCAGCAGCAATATATTCAGCCTCGGCTGTAAAGGTAGAGACTGAATTTTGCTTCTTACTGAACCAGGATACTAGCTTGTTTCCTAGAAATTGACAGGTTCCTGTAGTACTTTTTCTATCAATTTTCCAACCTGCATAATTTGCATCTTAATAATCATTTAGATCAAAACCATAATCTCTAGGATACCAAATGCCAAGTTTTGGTGTTCCTTTGAGATATCTGAAAATTCTCTTAATAGCTACTAAATGAGATTCTCTAGGATCAGCTTGAAATCTAGCACAAAGACAAGTAGAAAATATTATATCAGGCCTACAAGCTATTAAATATAAAAGTGATCCAACCATGCCTCTATAGCTTTAAATATCCACAGACTTTTCAGTAGTGTTTAATTCAAGTTTAGTCTCAGTGGCCATGGGAGTTTTTACAGATGTGCAATCCATTATGTCAAACTTCTTTAAAAGATTAAAAATATATTTGGTTTGACTAATGAATTCCAGCAATAAGTTGCTTAACTTGTAACCCAAGAAAGTAAGTTAATTCTCCCATCATACTTATTTCATATTTACTTTGCATTAATTTAGCAAACTTTTTACAAAGTTTCTCATCTATAGAGCCAAATATAATATCATCTACATAAATTTGAACAAGAATACTAGAGCCATTAACATTTCTAATGAATAAAGTTTTATCCCACAGTACCTCTTGTGAAATGATTTTCTAAGAAAAACTTTGACAAAGTGTCATACCAGGCTCTAGGTGCTTGCTTCAGTCCATAAAGTGCTTTCAAAAGTTAGTAGACATATTTTGGAAAGTTGGGGTTTTCAAAACCAGGAGGCTGACTGACATTGACCTTCTCTTCCAAATCTCCATTTTAAAATGCACTGACATCCATTTGATAGACCTTGAAATTGGCATGGGCTGGATAGGCTAGAAAGATTCTGATGGCTTCAAGTCTTGTAACGGGAGCAAAAATCTCATCAAAATCTATTCCTTCTTGTTGACAATAGCTTTTAGCAACCAATCTAGCTTTGTTCCTAACCACTATGCCATTTTCATCTATCTTGTTTCAGAATACCCACTTGGTGTCAATATGATTCTTTCCTTTAGGCTTGGGTACTACCTTTCAAACTTTATTCCTTTCAAATTGGTTTAGCTCCTCTTGCATAGCTAAAACCCAATCAGGATCCAACATAGCTTCTTCTACCTTTTTAGGTTCTTCCTTAGACAGAAAGCTGTGGCGCCCTCCAAACCCGGGTCAGAAGTTTGGGGTCCACACACACACCTTAATTATAACCTTCTTATAACAATAATAAAGATAATAATACTATGCAGTGACCCTACTTACCAACTACCATGGATCGCAACAGGTTAAAGTATGCACACAAGCCAAACACATCTAATTATATTACAAACCGTTCAATTCCCAACCATTCAAACTCAAACTGAGTATTAAACATTATTACAAACTTTTACATACTTAAGTTATTCCAAAAGAAGCCTGCTAGCTTAACTCGATCAAGCTGAACCCCTAGCTCTCGCGCTGGACTGGGGATCCTCGCTACCAACTTGTTCCTTTTTAACTGGAAAGAATATAAACAACATCGCACAAATGAGCTAACTAGCTCAGCAAGTCACAATGATAAAACTGAGAATAATGATCATCAGGTAAATATGGTTATGATATCAAGTGAACAAAGAATTATGATTTAGAATTGGATATTATACTTTTATTTTAAAAACCAAGGTTAGGCTGCTGATCAGTCACGCACTAACCCGAGCAAAGCACACAGCATTGCTCTAACTACTGGATCCAAGGCACACATTGGCCTAACTTGACCATTATATGGTCTGACCATGAATCTGGTCCACAATTTTATAAAAATAATCCAATTCTAGCATAATAACAGAATAAGCAATAATAAACAATACACAGATTCATTAACAACATTGGATGTTTCATAATGAAATGGTTTCAGAGTTCATGAGGATCAATATGGCATTTTCAAAGCTTAGCTGTTGGGTAATGAAAGAATTGGATAACAAAGGAATCAGTGTTTCAAGGTTTCAAGGATTTTGCCTTTCAAAGCATAGGATACAATAGTTTGAGTGTGTGGGTAATTCGATTCAATGTTCGGTATTTAGTTTGTATGTATTTGTGGAGTAGTATCATATACTTGAGGTTCGTCTTTGGGTATGCAATAATCAATGGCTTAGAAAGAATAGGGTTTATGGCTCAAAACAATAACTAAATCAGGGTTTGGGTTTCAGTGCTTCAAAGTACTTGCAATATCAATAGGACTACCAAGTACTACAATATCTCGAGAAAGTTCAAAACACTTACCTGGTATTAGCTTACTATACTGTACTTGCTTCCAATCTCAACCGCCTTACTCCTCAACTACCTGTTTCCCTTTCCTATATCTTGCCTCTTTTGCTCACATATCATAAGCATCTATCAATATTCAACTCATATGATTCTATTCAACACATACTTCTATCTACCCTTCGTTTTACCCAAATCCGATTAACGGATTGAAAGTTATGCAATGATCAAGTAAATATCGAATATACAGACCGACAGTCAACCAACAAGTCACATATAACACATAATACGTCACATAATCAATGATATATCATTTATAAAGAAATTTCGGGTCATAAATAGGCTTTCTGGTATTTAAAATGATTTTTAAAACATTTTTCGGAATTAAAATAGGTCGTTGGATCAATTTCGGAGTAATAAACAGGGTTCGGTTGGCCAATTCTGGCTTCGAAATTATTTTATAATAATTATCGAGTCTTGGAAATAATTTAGAATAATATTTTAAAACTTGAAACTAATTTTTGGAATTTTTAAATCATTTTTAAATAATTAAATCTAATTAAATAATTAATTAAAATCAATTATTAATTAATTAAATCAATTAATCAATTAATTTTTGAATTAATTGACCAATTAATCAATTAAAAATTAACTGAAATTAATTAACTAAATAATTCAGATTTATTTTTGAATTAAAAATAATTTTCAGAATTAAAATAATAATAATATTTAGAATTTTCAAAAATTAAAAATGAATTTTTATAACAACAATAAATAGAAAATATGATTTTTGAATATTTTTAAAACAGGAATCCTAAATTTGCAAAGTCTGGAAACTTCAGGGACCAAACTGCATCGTCCCCAAAAGTTCAGGTATCAAACTGCAATTTTACACCCCCGTCGCTGGAAAATGCAGGGGTGGCCGGAGAATACGATTCCGGCCACCTCACCTTACCACAAGCTCCAGATCACATCTACAAATTACCAGGAACACAACCATGCAATCAAAACAACCTAACAATCCCTGAGTTGGCCGGAATTTGGCCGTGAAGTTTGCCAGTTTCCGGCGAACTTCGAAAATATTCAAAACACAACTCCCTTCTCTACGGACCTCGTTGATTCATGAAACTTATACGAATGGATTGCAAATTTCACAGAGAACACAATCCACTATACCACAACATCTTTCTATTCCAGAATAAGAAACCCCCAAATTTCAATTAAGAACATTCATACGGGTTATAAACCCTAATTTTAAAATTCGAAAATCAAACTCAATTTTGAACATGTTATTGAACTCCAAATCAGACGTATAATATATCAAATTCATCAGGAAAACAAGCTCTACAACATGCAATCATCAAATCACACAAACAATCATCCGAACAAAAATTCATATTTTTAATAAAATAAATTCGAAAATAAATAAAAATATAAAAAATAAACCTTGATTTTTGCAGTAAAACGAAGCTCAGAATCTGGTAGAACACTTCAAATCCTTCGTTTTGGTTACTCAAGCTTTGAAAACAGAGATCGGTAACGCCTTCGTTTTGCTGTTTGATTCTTAGAACAGTTTATGAAATTAGGGTTTTTCTCTGGAAAATTATATAGTTATCTGTCTACAAATAATTTTGATACGAAATAAAATACGGTAAAAGGCTATTTATATTTACGGAAAATTAGTATCCCGTTGGATCATTCCGGATATAAAACGGTACGTTTATTTATAAAAACTGATCCAAACGGTATCGGTTTTCGGGATAATTATCCAAACCAGTATAATTTATACTGCGGTCTTGGTCTCAGCACCTGGTTACACGTATTACGAGGTGATAATTGGATAGTTTAATAAAAAGCTCCCTTTTATCGAAAATACGGGTTTTATTGATTTACCGAAATGAATATTGTATCGAATATGTGGCACCGAGACCCGCGCAGAACAAACCGTACGCCGGATCGAAAAAGTCAAAACATGGAAAATGCTCGAAATATTACAATTAGGTTAGGAAGGAGTTCTTGGAAGAGTTTCGGGTTCCAAAAATGTAACAACGGATGACGTCGGTTGGTTCCCATTTTTATAAAATAGATTTTAAATACCCGGAAAAAGATTTTAGAAATTTCATATGATTCTTTTAAATTCATAAATCATCATAAAAATAATTAGGAAGATATGACAATTATCTATATTTTATTTTGGACATATAAAAATTAAAATACTCAATTAATATTATTTTTGAATATCCAAATACAGATAACACTTAACAATTTAATTCACAGAATAGATATTGAACACATATAATAATTATTTAATAGTAAAATAATTACACGATATATCCCGGATATTACATCCTTCCCCCTTAAAAGGATTCTGTCCTCAGAATCTCTTAAGAAAACAAATGAGGGTACTTTTCTCTCATATCACTTTCTAACTCCCAGGTTGACTCTTCAACCTTTGGGTTTCTCCACAATACTCTTACTAACTTTACCACTTTATTTCTCAATACTTTCTCTCTCTCCTCTAGAATCTTTATCGGACTCTCTACATATGACAAATCTGCCTGAAGCTCTATTGGCTCATATTCTATTACATGCTTGGAGTCTGGATTGTACTTCTTAAGCATTGATACGTGAAAAACATTATGAATATGCTCCATGTGTGGTGGTAACGCCAACTCGTAAGCTACTTTGTCAATGCGCTTTAGGATCTCAAAAGGTCCGACATATCTTGGACTTAGCTTTCCTTTCTTCCCAAACCTCGTTAGTCCTTTCCAGGGTGATACTTTCAGTAATACCAAGCTTCCCTCTTCAAACTCCTTGTCTTTCCTTGACTGGTCTGCATAATTCCTCTGACGATTTTGTGCGGTTATCAATCTCTTCTGGATAATTTCAACAATTTCCTTTGTCTGTTGTACCAGTTCAGGTCCAAGTATCTTGCGTTCTCCTACTTCGTCCCAATATACCGAAGATCTATATTTGCGTCCATAAAGGGCTTCATAGGGTGGCATCCCAATGCTGGCGTGACAACTGTTGTTATAAGCAAACTCTACCAGAGTTAAATGCTCGTCTCAACTTCCTTTGAAATCAATTGCACAAACACGTAACATGTCCTCGATTGTCTGGATCGTCCTTTCACTTTGGCCATCCGTCTGGGGGTGATAGGCCGTACTCATATTCAGTCTTGTTCCCAAACATTCTTGAAAACTTTTCCAAATCTTGAATTAAATCTTGGATCTCGATCAGATACGATAGAAACAGGAACTACATGACGAACTACGATTTCCTTTAGGTACATATGGACCAACTTGTCGAGCGAAAATCTTTCATTTATAGGTAGAAAATGAGCTGACCTGGTAAGTCTATCCACTATAACCCAAATGGCATCATGATTAGCCCTTGTCCTTGGTAATCCAACTATGAAATCCATGGTAATATGTTCCCACTTCCACTCTGGAATTTCCAATGGCTGTAACAATCCACTTGGTCTCTGATGCTCTGCTTTAACTTTCTGGACAGGTATAACATTTGCTAACCCATTCCGCAATTTCCCTCTTCATATCTGGCCACCAATAATTTTCCTTTAAATCCCTGTACATTTTGGTATTCCTTGGATGGATGGAATATCTTGAACTATGTGCTTCTTGTAAAATTTCATTTTTTAACTTTGTCACCGGTGGAATCCAAATTCTAGATGAAAACCTCAGAATACCTTGATCATCCTTTTGCGTGCATAATTCTTCACCTACCAAACGATTTATATCCTGATCCATTACATCTTCTCGTCCTTTCTTTATTTTCTCCAACAACTCCGGCTGGAAAGTCATACTGTACACTTTTACTTTCTCAGGCTTGCAAACTCTAATCTCCAATTCCAATTTCTGAAATTCCTTATATATCTCTTCAGGTACTGATAGCACATTCAACCTTTCCTTTCGACTTAATGCGTCTGCTACAACATTCGCTTTACCTGGATGATAATTAATCGAGCAATCATAATCTTTGATCAATTCTAACCATCTCATTTGCCTCATATTAAGTTCCTTCTGGGTGAATATATACTTCAAACTTTTGTGATCTGTATAAATCTCACACTTTTCTCCATAAAGGTAATGTCTCCAAATCTTCAAAGCAAACACTATGGCTGCTAGTTCCAAATCATGAGTAGGATACTTCTGTTCATGTGGTTTCAATTGCCTTGACGCATACGCAATCACCTTGTCGTGCTGCATTAGAACGTATCATAATCCTTTTTGAGAAGCATCGCTATAAATTACAAAATTCCCTTGATCGTCTGGAAGTGACAAAATAGGTGCCGTGATTAATCTTCGCTTCAACTCCTGAAAACTCTCTTCGCACTTGTCGTTCCATATAAACTTTTCATTCTTTCGTGTAAGCTTTGTTAATGGTGTTGCAATCCTTGAGAAATTCTGAACGTACCGACGATAATATCCCGCCAATCCTAAGAAACTTCCTACCTTGGTGGGTGTTCTGGGTCTCTCCCAATTCGTAATTGCCTTAATCTTTGCCAGGTCCACTTTGATCCCTTCGTTACTGACTATGTGTCCTAAGAACTGAACTTCCTGTAGCCAAAACTCACACTTCGAGAATTTAGCATATAACTTCTTTTTCCTTAAAATCTCCAAAACTATTCTCAAATGTTCCGCATGATCCTCTTCTGTCTTTGAATAAATTAAAATATCGTCTATAAACACAATAACGAACTTGTCCAAATATTCCTTGAAAATTCTGTTCATCAGGTCCATAAATGCTGCCGGGGCGTTGGTCAACCCAAAAGACATTACTAAAAATTCATAATGTCCATACCTTGTTTGGAAAGCTGTCTTTGGTATATCTTTTGGCTTGATCTTCAGTTGATGATATCCCGATCTTAAATCAATTTTGGAGAAATACTTGGATCCTTTCAATTGGTCAACAAATCGTCAATTCTAGGTAACGGATACTTGTTCTTGATTTTAAGCTTATTGAGTTCTCTATAGTCGATGCACAGTCTCATGATTCCATCTTTCTTCTTGACAAATAATACCGGTGCACCCCACGGGGACACACTGGGTCTGATTACTCCTTTCTCTAACAGCTCTTGCAATTGCTTCGCTAGCTCTTTCATCTCAACAGGCGCCATTCTATATGGGGACTTGGATATTGATTCTGTTCCAGGTGCTAAGTCGATTGCAAATTCAATTTCTCTATCTGGAGGAAGTCCTGGTAACTCATCGGGAAACACGTCTGGAAATTCATTCACTACTGGAATATCTTCAGGTTTTGCTGGCTCCTGACTTCTGTCGATCACATATGCTACAAAATGCTCGCATCCTTGCCGTAATAACTTCTTAGCTTGAATCATTGTTAAGAACTTCTTTACTTGCTTCTGGCCCTTGAACGTTACTATCCTTTCGTCTGGCATTTTTACCATTACCTTCTTACTTCGACAATCTATCTAGGCATCATGCTTAGATAACCAATCCATCCCTAATATAACGTCAAATTCTCCTAACTTAAATGGTATCAAATCTACACAAAACTTACTACCAGAGATCTCAATCTCACAATTCCCACAAACTTGATTAACAGATATACGTTCTTGATTTGCTAATTCCACAGTCATTATTTCATTTAAATACTCAACTGGACAATTTAACTTACTAACAAAATCTTGTGAAATAAACGATCGAGTTGCTCCCGAATCTATTAACACGTTGGCACATAAAGAATTCACATTAAGCGTACTTGCCACGACATCCATATCCTCGATAGCATCCTTCACAGACATGTCAAAAACTCTAGCCCTTGGGGTCTCATTCACTGCTGGGGTAGATCCCATAATCCTCAATGCATTACTGACTGGGGCTGGTGTCTTGCAATCCCTGACCATATGTCCTGGCTTTCCACATTTGAAGCACGTAAATCCAATGGCTGGAACCTTTATTGCTGGATTCTGGATAGGCTGATCCTTATTTGCTGGCTCTCTTGCTGGCTGATTTCGGCACTCCCTCGAATAGTGCCCTTTCTGGTTGCTTCTTTCCACATACTTGACAATCTGGAAAAGTTAATCTCAACTGATTCGGCTAATTCGCATTAACTGGACGGTCGCCCTGGCCTCCGTCGCCTGCATTCTGTCTCTTAAAATTAAAATTCCTTCCTGGCTGAAACTTGCCCTTCTTAAAATTTGGAAACTTCCCTGGTTGTGACTGACCTTCATTCCCTTCAAATTTCCTTTTCTTACTTTCCTTCTCCTTCTGTGATATCTCACTTTCTGTTTCCGCGATCATGGCCTTTTGTACAACTCCTGCATAAGTCTCCAATTCAAAAATAGCTACCTTCCCTCTGATCCATGGTTTCAAGCCTTGTTGGAATCTCTTAGCTTTCTTCCTGTCGGTATCTACATACGACGGCATATACCTTGACAATTCCTCAAACTTACTTTCATAATCTACCACTGACATGTTCCCTTACTTTAATTCTAAAAACTTCAGCTCCATCTGATCCTAGACAAACTGAGGAAAATACTTTTCTAAAAATAATTCCTTAAACCTCTCCCAAGTAATAACATCTGTACCTTCTAATGTCTTCACCATCTCCCACCAATAGGTGGCCTCATTCTTCAGATAGTAACTTGCAAACTCAACTTTTTGTTCTTCCTTTACTTTCACTAAGGCAAATGCCTTCTCTATTTCCTTTAACCAAACATTTGCTTCAATCGGCTCTAAGGAACCCTTGAATTCTGGTGGGTTTATCGCCTGAAAAGTTTTGAAGGTTACCTGGGGATCGGTCTGCCTTTGTTGTTGTTGTGCCAGGTGAATTGTTTGTTGAGCCAAGATTTGAAGAATCTGGGCTATTGCTGGGTCCATGGGTCCTGGGTTCACATTTGGATTTGTATCATCTTGGTTGTTATTGTTGTTGGTTTCTTCATTCTGGGTGTTGGTGCGGGTATTTCTTCTAGGAGGCATTTTTTATATAACCATCACAATACTGCTCAGTATCTCCATCTCTGGATCTCTGGCTCATGGCAAGTCTGGACCTCCAATCTCCTCAAGCTCCTCTAGAACCCACTTAGCCCACTCCACTAGGAAATTAGGAGTGATGTCCTCATGTGTAGCCTCAGTAATCCTCACAGCAGCTGCTCTACAGAACGCCTGGAGCCTCTCTCTAAGTCGCCTATCACCACTCCCAACCTCTCTGGTACGCATGATATGTAATAACTCCTGGATCTGACCCTATAGGAATTGTTGTTCCATAAGGCAAGCTTCAAACTGATGATATGGGACAGGATAGGAAGAGAACTGGAAAGGCACACCTGTAACTGAGTGACTAGTAAATCCTGAATCAGCAGGTAGGGGTCCTCTGACAGGTGGCCTCATGCCTGGAGGTGGAATAGCCTGCAGTGGTACGGGCTGCAACATAGGTGGAGGTAGAATAGCTAATACTGGTGGAATGACAGGACGTGGATCCGATGATGGCGCTCCAACCGAAGGCTCAGAGTGATCAGCTGATACGGGGATAAAAGAGTCGGCCATCGCTGCTATTTGAAATCATATCGCAATATAATAATCTCGAACCATGACGCGAATTACACTAATACCTGTTATACCGAAGCACTCAACCTCTCGACGTTCTATCTTTCTATTCCTTACTTCTAATCCTAACCCTCTACCCATTCCCGTCAACCTAGGCTTGTGTCAGTGACTTATAACCTGTAGCTCTGATACCAAACCTGTGGCGCCCTCCAAACCCGGGTCAGAAGTTTGGGGTCCACACACACACCTTAATTATAACCTGCTTATAACAATAATAAAGATAATAATACTATGCAGTGACCCTACTTACCAACTACCATGGATCGCAACAGGTTAAAGTATGCACACAAGCCAAACACATCTACTTATATTACAAACCGTTCAATTCCCAACCATTCAAACTCAAACTGAGTATTAAACATTATTACAAACTTTTACAAACTTAAGTTATTCCAAAAAAAGCCTGTTAGCTTAACTCGATCAACCTGAACCCCTAGCTCTAGCGCTGGACTGGGGATCCTCGCTACCAACTTGTTCCATTTTAACTGGAAAGAATATAAACAACATCGCACAAATGAGCTAACTAGCTCAGCAAGTCACAATGACAAAACTGAGAATAATGATCATCAGGTAAATATGGTTATGATATCAAGTGAATAATGAATTATGATTTAGAATTGGATATTATACTTTTATTTTAAAAACCAAGGTTAGGCTGCTGATCAGTCACGCACTAACCCCGACCAAAGCACACAACATTGCTCTAACTACTGGATCCAAGGCACACATTGGCCTAACTTGACCATTATATGGTCTGACCACGAATCTGGTCCACAATTTTATGAAAACAATCCAATTCTAGCATAATAACAGAATAAGCAATAATAAACAATACACAGATTCATTAACAACATTGGATGTTTCATAATGAAATGGTTTCAGAGTTTATGAGGATCAATATGGCATTTTCAATGCTTAGCTATTGGGTAATGAAAGAATTGGATAACAAAGGAATCAGTGTTTCAAGGTTTCAAGGATTTTGCCTTTCAAAGCATAGGATACAATAGTTTGAGTGTGTGGGTAATTCGATTCAGTGTTCGGTATTTAGTTTGTATGTATTTGTGGAGTAGTATCATATACTTGAGGTTCGTCTTTGGGTATGCAATAATCAATGGCTTAGAAAGAATAGGGTTTATGGCTCAAAACAATAACTAAATCAGGGTTTGGGTTTCAGTGCTTCAAAGTACTTGCAATATCAATAGGACTACCAAGTACTACAATATCTCGAGAAAGTTCAAAACACTTACCTGGTATTAGCTTACTATACTGTACTTGCTTCCAATCTCAACCGCCTTACTCCTCAACTACCTGTTTCCCTTTCCTATGTCTTGCCTCTTCTGCTCACATATCATAAGCATCTATCAATATTCAACTCATATCATTCTATTCAACACATACTTCTATCTACCCTTCGTTTTACCCAAATCCGATTAATGGATTGAAAGTTATGCAATGATCAAGTAATTATCGAATATACAGACCGACAGTCAACCAAAAAGTCACATATAACACATAATACGTCACATAATCAATGATATATCATTTATAAAGAAATTTGGGGTCATAAATAGGCTTTCTGGTATTTAAAATGATTTTTAAAATATTTTTCGGAATTAAAATGGGTCGTTGGATCAATTTTGGGGTAATAAACAGGGTTCGGTTGGCCAATTCTGGCTTCGAAACAATTTTATAATAATTATCGAGCCTTGGAAATAATTTAGAATAATATTTTAAAACTCGAAACTATTTTTCGGAATTTTGAAATCATTTTTAAATAATTAAATCTAATTAAATAATTAATTAAAATCAATTATTAATTAAATCAATTAATCAATTAATTTTCGAATTAATTGACTAATTAATCAATTAAAAATTAACTGAAATTAATTAACTAATTAATTTAGATTTATTTTTGAATTAAAAATAATTTTCGGAATTAAAATAATAATTTTTAGAATTTTCAGAAATTAAAAATGAATTTTTATAATAATAATAAATAGGAAATATGATTTTTGAATATTTTTCAAACAGGAATCCTAAATTTGCAAAGTCTGGAAACTTCAGGGACCAAACTGCATCGTCCCCAAAAGTTCAGGTATCAAACTGCAATTTTACACCCCCGTCGCCGGAAAATGCAGGGGTGGCCGGAGAATACTATTCCGGCCTCCTCACCTTACCACAAGCTCCAGATCACATCTACAAATTACCAGGAACACAACCATGCAATCAAAACAACCTAACAATCCCTGAGTTGGCCGGAATTTGGCCGTGAAGTTTGCCAGTTACCGGCGAACTTCGAAAATATTCAAAACACAACTCCCATCTCTACAGACCTCGTTGATTCATGAAACTTATACGACTGGATTGCAAATTTCACAGAGAACACAACCCACTATACCACAACATCTATCTATTCCAGAATAAGAAACCTCCAAATTTCAATTAAAAACATTCATACGGGCTATAAACCCTAATTTTAAAATTCGAAAATCAAACTCAATTTTGAACATGTTATTGAACTCCAAATCAGACGTATAATATATCAAAATCATTAGGAAAACAAGCTCTACAACATGCAATCATCAAATCACACAAACAATCATCCGAACAAAAATTCAAATTTTTAATAAAATAAATTCGAAAATAAATAAAAATATAGAAAATAAACCTTGATTTCTGCAGTAAAACGAAGCTCAGAATCTGGTAGAACACTTCAAATCCTTCGTTTTGGTTACTCAAGCTTTGAAAACAGAGATCGGTAACTCCTTCGTTTTGCTGTTTGATTCTTAGAACAGTTTATGAAATTAGGGTTTTTCTCTGGAAAATTATATAGTTATCTGTCTACAAATGATTTTGATACGAAATAAAATACGGTAAAAGGCTATTTATATTTACGGAAAATTAGTATCCCGTTGGATCATTCCGGATATAAAACGGTACGTTTATTTATAAAAACTGATCCAAACAGTATCGGTTTTCGAGATAATTATCAAAACCAGTATAATTTGTATTGCGGTCTTGGTCTCAGCGCCTGGTTACACGTATTACGAGGTGATAATTGGGATAGTTTAATAAAAAGCTCTCGTTTATCGAAAATACGGGTTTTATTGATTTACCGAAACGAATATTGTATCAAAAATGTGGCGCCGGGACCCGCACAGAACAAACCGTACGCCGGATCGAAAAAGTCAAAACATGGAAAATGCTCGGAATATTACAATTAGGTTAGGAAGTAGTTCTCGAAAGAGTTTCGGGTTCCAAAAATATAACAACGGATGATGTCGGTTGGTTCCCGTTTTTATAAAATAGATTTTAAATAACCGAAAAAAGATTTTAGAAATTTCATATAATTTTTATAAATTCATAAATCATCATAAAAATAATTAGGAAGATATGACAATTATCTATATTTTATTTTGGACATATAAAAATTAAAATACTCAATTAATATTATTTTTGAATATCCAAATACAGATAACACTTAACAATTTAATTCACAGAATAGATACTGAACACATATAATAATTATTTAATAGCAAAATAATTACATGATATATCCCGGATATTACAAAAGCTGTTGTATAGACATTCTTCTTAATTTGCTTTCCTTGTTTGCACTCTTGAAGCTGCATCATCAATAATTAATTCAAATGGGGGATCTCTAGTCCATTTTCTCTATTGAGGTAGATTAGCTATAGATGAAGAGGCCTCATGGTTGTCTTGATGTGTGATTGAGTTTTGATTAGAGGAAACTCCCCCTGAGTTTGTGGATCTATAACTTGAAGATGGGGATTTTTCTGTTTATGATCTGTATTGATTTTCAAATTCTATTGATGGCTCAACAGATGTTGATCTTTGCCTCTCGACGGATGATGTTGATTGTCTCTCAATGGATGATGCACTTGGTCTTTCGACGGATGTTGAATTATGTGCTTCATTTGTTGTAAATTTTTCTACATTATCCTTAGATATTATTTCTTGATCACTTTCATCATCACTATCATCACAAATAATCTCAATATTGTCAAATTTGAGGCTTTCATGGAAATCTCCATCTTGAAGTCCTTCAATCTTCTTATCATCAAACACAAAATTTATAGATTTCATAACAATGTTGGTTCTGAGATTGTAGACTCTGTATGCTTTTCCAACTGCATTCCCAACAAAAATACATTTATATGCTTTGGCATCAAACTTTCCATTCTGATCTGTTTGATTCCTTAAGATATAACATTTAAAGCCAAAGACATGAAGAAAGTTTAATGTTGGTTTCCTATTCTTGAACAATTGGTAGGGTGTCATACATTTTGCCTGATTAACCAAAGAAATATTCTGAGTGTAGCATGCAGTATTTACAGCTTCTGCCCAAAAGTATGTTGGTAACTTTGATTTTTTAGCATTGTTCTTGTAGCTTCAATAAGAGATATGTTCTTTCTTTCCACCACTCTATTTTGTTATGGGGTTCTTGCTGCTGAAAATTCATGCATGATCCCATTATTTTCACAAAATAATCTCATCACAGAATTCTTGAACTCATTTCCCTTGTCACTCCTGATTCTTCTAACTTTTAGATCAGGATGATTGTTGGCTTGCCTTATGTAATTGGTGATAATTTTACTAGCTTCATCTTTGGATTTGAGAAAATATGTCTAAGAGAACTTTGAGAAATCATCCACAATTACTAGGCAGTATCTTTTCTTTGAGATGGACAACACATTGACTGGTCTAAATAAATTCATGTGTAGTAATTGCAAAGGTTCTTCAATTATTGACTCAAGTTTCCTTTTGCATGATGCCTTGATTTGCTTTCCTTTCTGACAGGCATCACACAATCCATCCTTTAAGAATTCCACTTGAGGCAAGCCTCTTTCCAAATATTTCCTGACTAGTTCATTCATAGCCTTGAAGTTAAGATGGGACAGCTTCTTGTGCCATAGCCAACTTTCATCTTGACTTGCCTTGCTAAAGAGACAAGTAACAGATTCTGCATTTGATGAGTTGAAGTCACCTAGATACACATTTCCTTTTCTCACTCCAGTGAGGACCACTTTGTTGGTTTTCTTGTTGGTCACAACACAGGCTTCAGAATTGAATGTTACTGAGTTGCCCTTGTCACAAAGCTGGCCGATACTCAACATATTATACTTGAGTCCATCCACTAGGGCAACTTCCTCAATGATGACATTTTCTTTAGAAATCAAGCCATATCCCACAGTATAACCCTTGCTGTCATCTCCAAAAGTAATACTTGGGTCAGCTCTGTCCTTGAACTCAGTGGGCAGGGTAGAATCTCCAGTCATGTGCCTTGAGCACCCACTATCCAAATACCAAAGATTTTTTCTATTTTCTAGCACACAAAAAAATCAAATCAAGTTGATTTTGGTACCCAAGTTTCCCTGAGCCTGTTTTCTTAGCCTTTTTCTTAGGTTTCTTAGGCTTGTCCTCATTTGACTTAGGTATCTGAGATTCATCCTTAGTCATATGAGTGGAACCTTTGAAACCATTCATCATTACAGAATTATCATGCACAGGTTGATTAACATGGAAAGGCATATTCTGTGCAAACATGTTATTCCAGTAAGGCATGCTAAATGGCATTTGTGGCATACTAAATTCAACATAGTATGGATTTTGTGCAAATGGCATATTGGAAAATTGTGCATTCAAATTATGTGCAGGCATAACGTTCACAGGCATGGTAGGCATGTTAGGAAAAGAAGGAGGTGCAGACATGGGTGCAGGCATAGCAAGTTTGTAATTAACAGACAAATGATTAACACTACCACACTTCACACGGGTTTTTATAGGTGCATATTTATCAGGTGTGTAGTTGTTATATTTGTTAATTCCTACTTTCCCATTTCTATTATTTTTCCTTTTAGATTCTGCTTTAACCTCAATTTTCTCCAATCTGTCATTCAATTGCTTGATTGACAGATGCCCTACATTGATTCTCTTGTTCTTTTTCACTTGACTTGTTTCTCCTGGAACACAATTCTTGGAAACTTATCCATATTTCTCATTTAACTTAGCTAGCTGGGATTTGCTAACTGGCTTTCTTTCATTCAACAAATTTGGTTCTTTGTCTTTTGACGGATGATCCTTTTGATCATTCGACGGATAACGCGTCGAATCCTCATCCGTTGAAAGTCCTTCCTCCAAGTTAGGATTCAGTTTCTCCTTGCTCTTTTTCCAGGCTTCATCACAGAAAGATTTTATACCTTGAACTTTAGTAATTTAAACATAGACATCTCTAGATGATTTCCATGCCTTAATTACTTCCTATTCTCATTCAAGTTACTTTCTTAAAATCTCCTCTTTCTTTAAAGATTCAGTCAGTTCATCTTTGGCAATCTTGCACTCCATCTCCAGTCTCTCAAACTCAATAAATTGAGATTCTAACACATTATTTCTTTCACTTAAAAATAAATTATTCTATTTAATTTTTGTGTTTTCTTTAGTGAGAGATTTTAGTGTAACACGTAGATGATATAATTCAGTGGACATGTCATTTATAGCATCATTACACTCAGTTTTGGATAAGTGTGCTAGATTAGTAGTGATTACCTAATCACTGGATGAACTGACCTCTGTTTCATCTTATTTGGCCATAAGTGCTAGATTGACATAGCTTATATCCTCATCCTCCTCTAATCTATCAGCAACCCAGTCATTTTCCTGAGTTAGAAAGGCCCTTTCCTTCTGTTTGAGCAGCTCAAAATATTTCTTTTTGTTATCCACAAGATCAAACTTCTTTCTATCAGAATCAGGCTTTCTACATTCATTTGCAAAATGACAACTCAAGCCACACTTGAAATATTTAAACTTTGACTTGTCAACCATGTTTCTGTTAGGCTTGCTTAGCTCCAAAATTCTTCTTGAATTTGAACTTGGCAAACCTTCTGAATAGAAAAGCCAGATGCTCATCTATGTCATCCATATCATCTTGACTAAGATGGTCTTCATTTTCAGCTACTAGCCCTTTTCCTTTGCCTTCACAAACTCTAGAGTTTGGTGCAGATTCCACAGCTTCAACCTTTATCTCTTTCTCTTTCTCTTGCTTAGCAACCAAATCAATGGACCCTCCCTTATTTCTTCCTTTCTCCAGCTTCTTATCTTACTCTATTTCAAGCTCATAGGTTTTTAGAATCCCATACAGTCTGTCCAAGGTAAATTCCTTGTTATCTTGAGATTTTCTTAGTGAGACTGTCATAGGCTTCCATTCTTTTGGCGGAGATCTAAGGAATTTGGGGTTTGAGTCCTTTGTGTGATAGACTCTTCCATGCAGCTTTAGAGCATTTAGTAGTTTTTGGAACCTACTAAATATGTCAGTGAGTGACTCACTTTTTTCAATATGAAAATGCTCATATTGTTGAATCAAGAGTTGTATTTTATTTTCCCTTACTTGCTCGGTTCCATCACATATAAATTGAATTTTATCCCAGACATCTTTAGCAGTTTTGTAATTGATGATGTTGTCAAACATGTCACCATCAACAACATTAAACAAAATGTTCATGGCCTTCTTATCCTTATGAACTTGTTCAATATCTGGATCAGACCATTTTGCTCTAGTTTTTGGGATAGATGCTTCATTTCCTGTAGCAGCTCTCATAGGAACATGATGACCTTTCTCAATACAGTCCACATATTTTTCATCTTGAGAGAGGAGATGCATGTACATTTTCACCTTTCAGTGGTGATAGTTGTCTTTGTCCAGAAATGGAATTTTTACTCCAACATATTTTCAGCATATCTTGTTAGTTGTTGTGATCTTTAAACTCTTCGTTCTTCAAGAGCTCGCTCTGATACCAATTGTTATTCCCAAACAATCTAACAAAGAATTACAGAAGAGGAGAGGTTGAATGTAATTCTGATTTCTTTTTTATTTAAAGAACTGTCTTATCTTAAATATATAACTGTGTTTGATTTGGCTAAAGTGCGGAATAAAAGTATTGAAGAAATCAAACACAGAGTAATCAAATACAAGTATTTAAAAACTTTTTGATGGATTAAACTTTTCCACCAGAGATATATATAAAATCGAGAACTCTGTGATGCAAGATTTGCACACAGCTGCTTACAAGTAGAACTTACAAAGAACATAATTTTTTTTTACAGATACAGCTTTTTCTATTTATCTGGTAAGTTTCTTACTTACTTGATTGATACTTTTCTACTTGCTACCATTGGTTTATATATCACCAATTTACATGATAAAAAGACAAACAAATAAGACAAAAATTACATGCTTCTTTATTTTTCTATCCAGCATCTTTGAATATCTTCAAGTTAGCATGGAAATGGAAATGCTTCTTTGTTCTCTAAAATCTGTAAAAGGCTACCACATTCCATTTGCATCTAATCAACCCATATTACTATCAAGTCACTATCAACTGCTATTTGAATTAAAATATATGTTGAAACTTCATTGGATCATCCTTTGAATCTGTATTTGAATCATCCGTAGAGGCTTCACTAGATCATCCTTTGAATCTATATTTGAATCATCCGTCGAGGATTCACTAGATCATCCGTTGAATATGACTTGGGTCATCCATCGAAGCCTTGTAGAATCATTCGTTGAAAGTCTTACATAGCAGTTAACTCTATTTCACTTATGCAAAATTACAAGGCATCTAATATTTACAATTAGCCAACCTATTGTGCATATCAAACTAGTAGTCAACATGAATTAGAATATCCTACAACTTCTAGGCTCTTTAAGGTATGTAGAATGTAGAAATGTGTTACAAGACTTATTGATACATAAGCTAGTCTCTCAACGGATGTTAAAGTGATCATCCATTGAAATCTACAAATTCACTAAATTTAATCTACTAAGGTGTTTTTTTAACTTATCATCAAGTACACAACATATTCCTAACACTGTTGGTCACCCAGATATTCAAGATGTGTGCTTGCCGGCAGAAGGTATGGATCCAATTGATTTCGATATGGTCTCTAACAAATCTGATTAGATAAAAGACTCGAATAGAAAATAAATAAATATTATTGAATTAGTATAGGGAAAAAGGTAGAAATAATTAATGAATAAAAGTCGACAACGATTAGATAACATTGTATTAATCTCAATAATAGAAAACAATTCATGTCTGGCCTATGTGAACACGAACAACATTATAACATATTCTACAATACATAAATCTCATTTGACATGCCTATGCCATTAATATAACAACCTTGTACTAACACTTTAATACGAGATCACTGGAATTGGACGGTGACATTATCGATTCCAAATACAACAAGTTCATTTACCTTACACCCATAAATATTAGACTAACAAAACTTAAAATTATTATCGACATATATATAACCCAAACATATACTCAAAATATCCATCATAATCAGAATAATCAAAAATTAAAAAAATATAACTGTAAACACTACATAATATTTCATCACTTAATGGTCTAGAAAATCATTGAGTGTAATCTACTTCGAGTGATATTTTTCGTACAATTCAAATAAATTATAAAGGATTATCTATTTTATTTTCTAACAAAACTCGCGCAAACTGAAATTTAAAAATCAAATCCTCTGCATTACGAAATATTGCTAGAAAATGACTCGTGCCTCGCACAGGTTATTATGTTAGTGTTTTATTAACTTCGTGTGTAGTTAAATAAAATGTCCACTATTTACGACGGTCACATATTATGTTTATCTTTAAGAATACATGTTACACTATGGTATAGTATTTCAATACATGAATAAAATGTCTAATGAATTTTATCTCCTTGTTGGCCTATTATATATAAAAGGATTTTCATATTCATAGTTCAAGAAAAAGCACCACTTATCCTTGTCGTTTTCTTTTGTTACTAAAATTACACGCTTGCTCGGTTCGATTATTCATACACCCTACTCTATTACGACATCATTTGTACTTGCTCTAACTGAGTTTGGAAAATTTTGGGGCGCTAAGCGCAAGTCTTATTGACCTATAGTCAGAGTCACCTTGATTTATCTCTTATTTTTTACTCCCTCTGTCTCACCCATTTCTTTACACTTTCCTTCTTGGGATGTCCCATCCAATTATTTACATTTCAAACCTTACCAAAAATAGTAAATGGGTCCCACCACTTTCCCACTTTTTCCCCTTTTCACACTACTTTTATTCATTATACATTAAAAATCAATGGGTCTCACTATTTCACTCATTTTTCTTTCTTTTTTTCACTACTTTTTACATATTTCTTAACCTCCTTACGCAAACCAAATGTAAACAATTGGCCGGGGCGGAGGGAGTAATTATGAAATGAATAACTTATTTAGAAAAAAGAAAAAAATAATTGTTTTGGATCTAACTTAAATTTTGATATTATATTAAATTTTCCTACTTACCGTTCAAGTTCTTTATCATTTTCTTTTGTTAGTGAAATTACACACTTGGGGAAATCGAGTGATTTCTTCTAACTTTACTCGGTTCGATTATTCATTTACTTTAACTCTGTTCCGACATCATTTATACTTACTTTAATGTAATTGAAAATTTTGAGATGCTAAACGCAAATTTTACTGATCTATAGTCAAAATTACCTTTATCTATCTCTTGTTTTTTAATTAATAAAATGAGTAGCCTATTTTGAAAAAGGAGCAAAAAAACTTGTTTTGAACCTAACTTAAGTTTCAAACATTAAAATAAATTTTTCTACTCACCGTTAAAGAAAAAACACCACTTATCCTTGCCGTTTTCTCTTGTTACTAAAGTTAGACGCTTGCTCGGTTCTTTTATTCATTTCTCTCAACTCTATTCGGACATCATTTGTACTTGCAATACTACACAGTAGACAAGACACCCAGTTTCGCACTGACCAAAATATCAAACACAATTCAGAGTTAAGGGAGAGACTTACATGCAAAACCACTTTCCAGCAGGTTCTAAAATGTCAGGTATAATTTCTTAAATTTCATTCTTTCAACTCCTATAGATTCACCCAAAGATTAAATATAACTCAAGATTCAGTGTATATATCCCAATTCTATCAATCCTACATGCTCTGCAACCATGTGTGTTAATTTCTATTTGTAAAATGGCATGTTCTTATTTATATAGTTCTTCTATTGGTAACTAATTTTTTTTGATCATTTCTATTTCAGTCTGATTATTGTTGTTCTGCATGTAAAATGGTGTTTTTCTAGCATTTTTGACCTGGTTCTGTTTTTTCTTGACAATGCTGATTCTATTTGAAAGAGGGCTTTTTACTCGCAGTTTTTTTTTCTGGTTTTATATTTCTAAGGCCATGTTTGTTTGGGGGATTATAATCTGGGGATAACTAATCCCATCAATATTAATCCTATGGATTAAATAATCATATCCTATGTTTGTTTGGAAGGATTAAGTTTAGGATTGGACTAATGCTATTAACAGGAAATCAGTTTTATGTGGAAAGTAATGGAAATGTTATGGAGATAGAGGATTCTGGTAAGGATTTAACTACACGGGGTGCACGAATTTTGGTTCTACCCACATGAATTCTGAATTAATTCATGTTATGTGTTTGTTTGCATTCCGACTTCTGGCAGATATGGTTTATTTGAAGGCAGGATTTTGACAGGGTAACTTACCCTGATAGTCATTTAGTCACACACACATGCATGCCTAATAGAGATACACTAGGCTACATGCATGCTACAATGGCAAGGGTTATAATTAGTTATGTTGCTATTCTAAAATAAATTTGCACAGTAATCAATTTTGTATGTTGAATCAATTTGCGAAGTTATATTCGACAATTATCCAAAAGTAGACAGTTGTTGTAATGTAACTAGTGTACTTTTCTTTTGCTATTGGTTCTCGAGGAAAAAAATATTCATCGAATTCAGTCAAACACTTCAAATAGATACACTCAAATGTTTGTGCAGGTATTACACATAGTAGCCCGAATCCAAGAAGTAGCACTGACGAAGTGGTTTATAAGAAAAATCAGACTGACAACAGTCAAACTGATCCAAGTTTGCAGCTTGTGGTTGCCTTACCTTCACCTGTTTCATCAACCCCATTGAAGCAGAATCGTAAAAAGAGGAGTAACAGTGCTATAAACAAGCCAGAGCAGAGTCCCAAATTGAAAAAGCACAGACCTCAGCTACTTCATGAAGAATGTACTCCAGAAATATTTACCCTGAAGCCACATGCCAGGGGAAGTTATGTTAGAAATAAAAGCTTAAAACCATTGTCCAAATATCCAAATGATGTTGGGATAGGACAAACTGCTAATAAATCATGTAAGCGAGCTTTAAATTTTGACTTGGAAAGCAAAGATAGATGCAAAATGTTGGAGGATAACGAAAATCAAGGTCTAAACTTAGATTTAGAGATAAAACAGGATGAACAGTTCGATATAAAGTATCAGAGAAGGAAAAAAAGAATGGGCATTATTGGCCTAAACATGGATACTAGTGAATCTGCCAGATGCACCGAAAATGATTGTTTATCTGTGATGGATGCATGTGTTCCATCAAGCAAAGGTTTACTTTGTGATTTCATCAAGCCTGAGAGTCATAGACAGAGGGTTTCATCAAGGCTAAGAGAGATTTTAATGGAAGATACTGGTTGTGAGCATCTTCTTTTTCGAGTTTACAGTAGGAAAGTAGAAGTAAAACAGTGCTCAGAACATAGCAATGACTGTGGAGGAAAGTCTCCAGTGATGCACAAGAAAGAGAAGACGAGTAGACAAAGAGTAACAGTTAACAGATCTTGGATGGGTGAGAAAACTGCAGAAGGTTGGCAGACAGAGTGCAATGGCGAAGAAGTAGTCAAGAAGCGACAGAGAAAATTACAACCTCTTCAATTTTCTACACCTTATTGCAAGTGCCTTTTTCTTAACTTTGCATACTGATAACTTGTGCTTGTTCAAAAACTAATAATCCTGTGTATGTAATGCAGATTTTGTAGATGTTATCATCATCATGCTTGAGTCTCTAACTATAAGTGAAAACCATGGGCAACATATTCTACAAAATGAAAATGTTAAAAGCTTGATTGTTTCATGCAAAAAAACAACCGATCTTGTAAAAAAACATAATTTACAAGCATTAATTGATATGGATGAGGACTCGGAGAGAGTTTATAATATGCTCATGTCTAATGGTGGAAATAGCTATGATGAAGAAGCAGAAGCCAACTTTGAAAAGAAGGAATATTGGGCTGCACAAAGAGCACGTACCAGAGATAGAGTGGATTCATTCATGTCTATTCTTCGTGACATTCAAGGTACAATTCATTCATTTTAGTTGTATTATAGCAAAATAATAGTGCATATATATAAATATATATCAGCACCCTCTATACCCACCACAGAGATATATTGCCAAAGCATACAGTAAGAGGATCTTTAGCAAGACGCAATTCCTTCCAAACATGCCAACACAGAGTTTTAGATTATTTCTGATTTCTATTTGAGTGGTACCAACTTTTTACTTGCTTAAGTTGGTTATCATATTATCTTAGCATCCAACTTTATACTCTTCTGCAAATGTGTCAAATGATATTGAAAAACATAATCTGTTGAAATTTACTCATAACACAAATTTTACAGGTGATAGAAGTTTTTCACAATGGAAGGGTTCAGTGCTGGACTCCATAGTGGGAGCTTATCTAACTCAGAATGTCACCGACATTGCTTCAAGGTAATCATGTAGTTGGTTGTCTCGTAAATTACTTATGCAATCCAAAATTATGATGAAAATGTTGGTAATATTTATATATTTTTGTTGTCAAAATCCTGATGATAAGGACGACACTGTTTTTGTATTCCAGTTCTGCTTTCATGTCCTTAGCTGCACGATATCCTGCACAAAATGATTATGGAAAGAGTAAATATTTAGAGCAAAATGTTATCGATCCTTCTGGAAGAAAAGATCAAGTATCATCTGGTCATTGTATCGTGCAACAAGTCAGAACATGTGAAAATACGAGTAATCAAAGTATATTCAAGTCAGAAAGTTTATCTATAAAAGATAAAGACAAGGATGAGCAGAATAAAGGAAATAACATTAGCTGGGATAACCTGAGAAAGTACTATAGTACTGGAAGAGCAAGAGATCATAAAACCACAGATGCGTTAGATTGGGAGGCTGTTAGGCAAGCTAATGTTGTTGAGGTTGCGGATACAATTGAAGAACGAGGAATGAGCAATGTGCTTGCAAAAAAAATTAAGGTCGAAAATTGTAGATTGAGTAGATTATGAAAGGCTATTCTCCGATTTAAAATTTCCTTACAAGAAGTTCTTGCAATATAATTACGTTTTGCAGGAGTTTCTTGATAGGGTAGTTGAAGATCATGGAAGCTTAGATCTCGAGTGGCTGAGGGATGTTCCACCACAGGACACGAAGTATGTCAACCACTTTTATACATCTATTATAGAATTTCACATTATGGAAAGCTATAAACAGCTAACAATGAATTGAATCTAAATTGGAATTGCAGAAATATATAAATTAATTACCACAAAGTATTGAGTTTTTACTTCTCTGCATCTAGGGACTTCTTGATGAGCATATATGGTATAGGATTGAAGAGTACGGAATGCATTCGACTTTTGACACTTCACCATGTTGCCTTCCCAGTAAGTAAGAAGTGCTAACATCTTTTGGTTTACTGAAGTACATGGCAATCAAACTGATGTTTTCTTGCAAAAGGTTGACACAAATGTTGGTCGAGTAGCAGTTCGACTAGGATGGGTCCCTCTAAAACCACTCCCAGAAGGACTTCAAATGCATCTTCTTGAAACGTGAGCATTTATTCCCAATCACTTAATGCATTACTTATAATAATATAACTAATATGATGCTCAATACATGTAGGTACCCTCCGGTGAATAGCATTCAGACATATCTATATCCTCGGCTGTGCAACCTTGATCAACAAACATTGTAACATCAGTTCATTTCGGCATTAGTTTCCTATTTCACACATTGTTTGACATATATGTATTGTGTCTGTATTTAGTTTGATTCATGCTACCAATGCTAAGATAGAACCCACAGTGTATGCTCCACATAGCTTGAAGCTCGTGTTGGCAGATGCCAAGTAGATATACGGTCATATGTTACGTGCATTATTTCAAACTATTCAGTTACTTTTGAAAACCAGCCTGTGAAACACCAAATGATTAAGCGTTAATCTCTTTGTAGGTATGAATTGCACTATCATCTAATAACATTTGGAAAGGTATGTTCTCATGTATATTTCTTTTGATTTCCTTTATTTGTATAATTTCTTCGATACTGATACATCCCACAATTTATAGGTTTTCTGTACAAAGAAAAAACCAAACTGCAACGCCTGTCCAATGAAGGGAGAGTGCAAGCATTTTTCTAGTGCAACAGCAAGGTTTGCATCACGTAATTCTGCTGAGATTGTTTACACTGTCACCGTCATACTGGTTTTTAGTATTCTGTGTATTAAAGGGTCTCCATAAACTATAACTTCTGTAGCTTTTACACCTGGATTTATGTTATTTTATACTTTAACTCCTCTTTGACTAAAGTGAGCCTTTTCTAGGCTTCTATTTCGTTGGATTTAGTTAGGTTGAAAATCTGAAGGGACGCTAGAACAAAATTAGTACCACATTACTAGTTAATCATAAATGTTGATTAATATCATACCTTCAGCAGTGCCATTCCTAGCAATACAATCTAGAGCTTAAACTCACCAATTTGAGGATGATTGCTCCATTGTCCAATCTGCCGATGCACTTCCTCGCCCTTTTAAATCTCTTTCCTTCACATTCTTTTTTTACAATATTTCCAGAATAGAGAATAGGACGTGCAGGCTTTCTCCTATTTCCCATTCCAGCCAAACAGGGCATTAGAGAAAATCCAATTTATTGAACATTTAAGATCATACTCCAATTGTGGCACATCTTTTGCAACACCTTACTTGTGTAGCAGGGACCATGTCTGAATTATTGATTTTAGTAGAGACCATACGCCAATCAAACTTTTATGCAAGATAAATTATGTATTAATTCATAAATATGCTTTTGATATTCACCTTTAAAATGTTTAAAGTGTGTGTACACGTGAAGAGAATAGTTACGATATTATTTGATTTTAAATACTTGGAAAGAAATTGCTCAAAAAAAAATATTTGGAAAGAATTTGCTCTATAGTATTTGTATTTAGTACACTTGTTTTAATAAAATATCTTCAGAACTTTAAATATTTCGGGGCCCTATTTAGAAATTAAGGGATTATTAAGAATATGATTTTCTCACTTGATGTTAACTGCAGTCATAGGCTTTCTCTACCAGCATGTGAGGAAAAAAATGTCGCTGCTGCTGGAAACCACATTGTAAAAGCAACACCACTGGAGTTGGAGTTTGATGATAAATACCAGAACCAAAATCCAGAATATGAAAGTTATAAATATGAACCATTAATTGAACTTCCTACTTCTCCTCCCCGGGAACTTGAAGATATTGAAGATCTTCTTAAAGATTCTGATCATTACAGTAGTTCTGGGGAGTCCGATGAAGAAATGCTTACTATCAGACTACATAGTAAAGTCTTAAGAGAAAGTATTCTAGAATCTGCAAATAGGAAAATTATTACAACTAAAGGAGGCATATCAGAAACTTCAGCTATTTCGGATTTGCTGGCTCCTACCCCGATGCCCATACTAAAACTTGCAGGCCGCTTAATGACTGTTCATAAAGTGTAAGTATTGCAAAAATAATATATAAGTTTATATACTAATCTCAAATAAATTTTTAATTTAAAATTCATTATCTAAGATGATTTATTCAATGACATATTAAAAAGTTAAAAATTAATATCCAAGTTACAGTAATAGCAATCATGTAAATTTGTCTATTATCATTGGATTAAAATTCTTTTTTGTCTGTGTACTGTATTGCAGCTTTGAGCTTCCTGATTCACATTCTATATTGGAAGGAGTAAGTATATTAAATCATCTGTTTTGAAATACATGCTATCATCATAGATTCTAACATTTGTATGTGCGATTTTGAATAATGTACAGGTGGACAGCAGGGATCCTGATGATCCATCTCCATACCTATTTGCAGTGTGGGAAGATGAAGGTGAATGCTCAATCATTGTTTAAATGTGCACTGATGTGCAGTTACTTGCCAAGATAATTTCATAGTATCTTATGAATGATAACACTATGCTTACAGTTCAGTAATTAAAACTTTTGTTTACTGTTGAAGGGGTGTTATCTAGTGAACAGAGAAGTCTAATTTCAGAAATATCAGAAGATTGCAGATCCCTAAAATCAGAAGTCTGCCATGAAATTGTATGCTGCTGCTCTACATATAGTAACATTAAGAAGCGGAGGTTATCAACTATTTGTGGAACACTTCTGGTGAGTAAAAATATAAATACATTCAAGGCTTGACAATTGAAGTTTATATGTTAGTAGATTGTAATCACCCTTATATGAAGACTGACATTGATCTGAGCTTGAATTAGATCCCAGTTCGTTCAGCAAATCGTGGAACCTTTCCACTTAATGGAACATACTTTCAGGTTAATGAGGTGTGTGGTGACTTTTTTACTTACAAGTTGATGAATCACTTATGGATTTCCACCTTAGTTACTGAATCATAGATTTTTGTTAAGGTATTTGCTGATGATGAATCTACTAAGACTCCAATTGACGTTCCAAGACAATGGTTATCAGGTCTTCCAAAAAGGTTCCTATACTGTGGAAGAACTACAACAACAACATTCAAAGGTCAATTAAAATTATAAATGTTAAAAAAAAAATTAAACTGAGCAGCTTTAAACCATTACAAGAATTTTGACTTGCATACTTCTAATTTGAAACAGGCTTAAGTATTGACCTTATTCAGCATGCCTTTTCTAAAGGTACTAAACCATCCTTTTCTCTCCATAGAAAAGTGTTTCCGAGAGAAAACAAATAAAATAAGTAGACCAAACACCAAGTCATTCAATTTGTTTGATATAATGTGATGGACTAAGATATGCAAAATCTGAAGCGTGTTTGTATTCTGTTTGGTTGAGTATATAGTAATTTCTGCTTGCAGGGTTTTTTTGTACTCGAGGATTCAACAGGAAAAGTAGGTATATTACTAATCTTGGGGATCGATTCCACATCAAAGCAAACAAGTACAAAGCGAACAAGCCATAAACAGTTAAGACATTGTGTTTCGGGATAGCACGAATTGATATATGCATATATATGAAGATGTTAAAAGTAGGATTACAGTGTTTTGATTGAAATATCAAGAGTTTCCATGGATGTTCCAGTGACTAAGTCGATAAAACTTCTAAAAAGCAGACGTTTAGATGGTTCTCGAAACATATATTTTGGTGAATTATCAGCGCTCAGTTTGGATCTTTTACCTTTATTGTACACATATCTTAGAATCACGCGGATTAAATCATGTGGTTATATGATCATTATCTCTCGGTTGGTACTTGTATATCCGGTAAAGATTTTAAAGTTACACTGATTTTGGCCCTTCTTCATATGTTACCTGAACTGAGAAACTCTAGTCAGTTAAAAACTGTAGTGTGTGTGTGCATATTTTGTAAATTACAAGTTACAACCAAAGACATCCCTGTATATGTTTAGTGCAAATATGCAGCATACACTACAACCCAACGATAATTGAATTCTCTTTGGAAAAGATCGATGGGGATGATTCTAAGATTAATAAAACTTTGAAAAAACGCCAGATATAGCCGATTTATTATCAAATTATACTAAAATGACAACTACGTATGCAAAAACTGGCCCAATATGACTGATCTAATCTGCCGTTCTTGAATACGTATTATATCCCCCTTTTCCCCTCACTCTGCGTCCCTTCCCCGTATGCATACAATATATAAATATATATATATATATGATATCCTTCCATACTTTCACCCATCAACAACAACAGCGGTAAACTATACAAACATCAGTATCACAGATGTAGCAACAATCATCAAAACCCAAAAATTTATATTTGTAAGGATACCCCAATTTATATTTCTAAGGATACCCCAATGTATTTGTAAGGATACTGATAACTCCGGTGAGCGGGGCGGCTCCTTCCGACGTCGTGTCTGGACCTTCTGGGTGTGAATGAGGTATAGTTGTTGTTGGGCGCCTGCAAAACAACACCGGAGGGGGGTTTTGTCTCCGCGGCGCCTCCGGTGTGAGAATAAGAGCCTGGTTGGGGAAGATGAAGATAGAGAGGACAGGGGTGGCTGTGTGTATGAGAGTGTGTAATGGAAAAATGTATCTAACCCTTAAACCCTTCATCTTTGGGGGTATATATAGCCTAAAGGTAGGGTTTGGGGGTTGGTACCTCTAGATCAGGGCCGTTGGTTACTGGATGCGGAAGACGCCTGACTTGAGTGGATTGCGTACACGTGTCCAGGCGAGGACCACCTTCAGGGTGTCTTAACGGTCCTCTAACACGCGCCGTATTTGTCTAATATGCTGGTTGTTGATAACTGTCATCGTCACGTGTCCACGTACCCCTCTTTGGCGGGTTGCGGGGCGCACATGTGCTTGCTGGGACCCCTCTCAGGGTGATCTTGGTTCTGGGCTGGATCCGGGTAGGCAGGTGATCCAGGTCATGGGCCCCGATAGGCAGGTGATCCAGGTCATGGGTCGGACCCTGTGATCCAGGTCATGGGCTGGACCCTGGTAGGCAGGTGATCCAGGTCATGGGTTGGACCCTGGTAGGCAGGTGATCCAGGTCATGGGCTGCGCCCTGGTAGGCGGGTGATCCTGGTCATGGGTTTCAGCCAGGTTGTTTATATCCTATTATTTGGCCCCCACTCCCTTATGTAGATTCTCTGGATGAGGGAGTAGAGTAGCTCCACATAGCTGATGTTTTGGTAAAAAATTCTGCTCTTTGCTGCCCCCCAATCCGGGTCTGGTGTAGTAGAGGAAGATCCGGATTACGGTAGAAGAATTTTGCTGCTTTAGAAAAATTTCTTCTCCCTGGTTGTTCCTCAATCCGGATCTGGTGTAGTAGATGTCAATCCGGATTGAGGTAGAAGAATTTTGCTGCTTTAGAAAAAATTTTGCTTCCTTGTTGCCCCCCAATTCGGATCTGGTGTAGTAGATGCCAATCTGGATTAAGGTAGAAGAATTTTGCTACTTTAAAAAAAAATTATGCTTCCTGGTTGTCTCCCAATCCGGATCTGGTGTAGTAGATGTCAATCCGGATTAAGCTAGAAGAATTTTGCTGCTTAAGAAAAATTTTTGCTTCCTGGTTTCCCTTCAATCCGGATTTGGTGTAGTAGATGTCAATCCGGATTAAGGTAGAAGAATTTTGCTGCTTTAAAAAAAAATTGCTTCCTGGTTGCCCTTCAATCCGGATCTGGTGTAGTAGATGCCAATCCAGATTGAGTAGAAGAATTTCGCTGCTTTAAAAAAAATTCTGCTTCCTGGTTGCCTTCCAATCCGGATCTGGTGTAGTAGATGCCAATCCGAATTAAGGTATAACAATTTTACAGCTTTAGAAAATTTTTTGCTTCCTGGTTGCCCCCCAATCCGGATCTGGCGTAGTAGATGCCAATCCGGATTAAGGTAGAAGAGATGGGTTGCCTTGTGAAAGAATTATGCTTCTTGAGGGTTACCGATCCGGGTTCACAGGGATCTGGTTAGGGGTTACTGATCCGGGTTGGGGACTCTGGATTCTGAAAAATGCGGAATTTGTAATGTTTTTGTTCAGTTGTTTCCCTCCCACGATTTTGAATTGTGGGGCAGTTAATAATCCTTGAAACTCGCCCTACAATCATTACGTGGTTTAATGGGGTCTTAACTGTGCACATATATCTGTATATATGTGTTATTTTTTATTTCTTTTTTGTAACTGTTGCCCGGACCAACCACGCCCTGCCACGTGGCAGGGGCCGTTCACTTCTCGCCTTTAAAAAGCGGTGTCTTCTTTCTCTTTCATTCTTTATTCATATCAAGAAAAAACCAAAGGTCACCATTTTTTTTCTTCCATCGCTGAGGTTTTCCGAAGTCACCTTGAGGTTTTGAAGGGTTGGATCTTGCTCTTTTCTTCCGCTGTTCTCTATTCTTCCATCGTGTCATCGAATCTGTAAGTCCTCATTGCCCTTTCACCGTTCTTTATTTTCGATTTTTCGTATTTTTTCTCCAAGTTTTCGCATGCTTCGAAGTAATCGGTAGATTTATGTGTTTTTTGGTTCGTTTCTGTAGAGGGTTTCTTCGTTTTTGCTTGGGTACGCATAGATCTGTTTGTTTTGCTGTGTTCTTGGTATGTTTTTTTCTCGAAAGGTTGGGTTTTTAAGTTCGATTTTTCTGGGTTTTTTGGGCTTGTTCTTCGTGTTCTTGCCTAAAATATATGTATGTATATGTGAAAACCACATATTTTGCTGTTTGATTCTTGGTTTATTTGTTTGTGGTTAAGTGTTTTATTTTTATCCGGGTAAGGGGTGCATACCCCGATCCAGATCAGGTCGCTTGGGTAGGATTGCATGTGATAGAAGTTTTTAAGTCTGATATTGGTTGTTTACATCCGGATTTATGTCAAGGTTCAGGATCCGGATTTATGACTGTCCCCTTCTACCCGGGTCGTGCTTAAATCTGGTATTTTGGTATGTCTTAGGGGTCTCTTTGTTTTCATAGTATATGTGATCCGGGTCGTTGATGATTTTCCGGGTTGGACTTGCATTAGCGGTTCGGATCATTAGGTTATGATGAAACTAACATAACGTCCCTGATCCGGACCGCTTAGAAAAAACTTAAAAATTGTAGGAATCCAGACTAACTCACCTTGATTTTAATATATGGTCCGGATCAAGAAGCTTTCTAGAAGAGCTTTCAACTGTTACCCTGGTCTTTCAAGTGAGAAAAGTGATCCGGATTCATCTGAGAGGACGCAGATTCGTGTAGAGATGGGTAAGAAGGCCTCTCCTTCCACTGAGATAATCTCAAAGTTCAGGTACAAAAAGCTCCCAGAAAATTCGGTCATTTTCACACCCGAGGGCTACTGGACAGATGTAAAGTACCACTTTATTGTGAAGCCCATATAAATTGATAACGAAGTCTATTATGGGAGGGTTAGGTATGATAGGCAGCATAACGGTCACCCCGGGGTGTATAACCAGGAAGCTCTTGGGAGGGCGTTCACCGAGTTCCCTATAAGTCGGGATCATTATTAGCTGAAGGACTTATTTTCCGAGGCGGACCCGGCTGATATGGACGAGGCTGTCCGGGTTGCGTTCCAGTTAAATCCTGATATTAAGTGGAGGTGGTCGGAACCACATGAAAGGATTTACCACCGCCCAGAAGATGGATTCGTCCCGGTCTGGATGGAGCACCTTAGGTCTGAATGGAGGCCCCACTGCCATACGTTCGTCAAACACCTCTGCAAGCATGTGTATAAGATATCCCCGATGCAGATCACGCCCAATGGGATCAAGTCCATAACCTGGTTCATTTCCTGCTGCAACAAGTCCGGATTCATGCCAACCCTGAAGTTGTTCCACCAAATCTTCTATCTTTCCAAATCTAGCCAAAAGCCCTTTTAGGAGATTAGGTTCTGGGCCTCGGAGTGTGGGTATGCCCTGGGTAGAGCCAAACCTATAATGCATCATACCTCCTTGAAGTTCTGAAATGGGGAGATTATTCTGCTGAAGGGATACGATCTGCCTTATCTCCCCTACTTTACAATGGAAGGTGTTCAGACCAAGTTTAGTCCGGCTGTACTTGAAGGTCGGGCCTTGTCCCAAATGAGGTCCTTATGTGATTCCCTCGGATTCCAGCCGACCTGGGATACTTTTATGAACCACAAACTGCTCTTTAAACTTGGTTGTAAGTTTTTAAATATATAGATCCGGGTCATTTCCCCTTAGAATTTATCTTGCTTTGCTTCTTGCTTGATCTGGTTTATATGTTTCTTTTAGTTTTACCTTTTTGGTTGCTTGGTCCGGATTACTTGCTCCGATTGTTGATCTGGATCCTTACCCTGTTTGCCTTGTAGTTTAACATCTTATTGGCTATTGATCCAGGTCTCCTGCTTCGTCCGTTGATCCGGATCCTGGCCCCATTTCTCTTAAATATTATTCGTTTATATGTGCATGATCCGGATCTCCTGTTCTGCTTAGATTTGCTTTTTCTACTTGCATTTTACTTGTAATTTATTTAGAAAACATGCTGGCCCTTGATCCGGGTCTCTTGCTTCGCTTGTTAATCCGGATCTCAGTCCTATTTGCTTCTGAATTGTACTTTTTCTATAAAATTTGTTTTGTCCCAATCCGGATCCTTTATTCTGGATTTAGATACGGATCCTCTTATTCCGGAATTTGACCTCCTTTTCTTGTGCTTCCACAGGTCTGCCTCATTTTAACTGTGACTTTCTCGGAACCACGTCTTCTTCCGCTTATACTGCAGCATTCAATACTCTTGGCCTAGCCTTAAAAACCACTAAGGGGGCCCCAGGACCTGGATTCGGGTCTGCTGACATCGAGGGTGGAGTCGAATCTTCTGTTCCCCAGAACGTCTCGAATCCGGGTCATGATGCAAGGGACTCTGAGCTCGAGGTCCAGGAGATTCCGGATAACGAGGATCACCCAAGGAAGAAAAGGAAGACTATCCCAACCAAGCCTCCCGGGGCAAAGCTGCCATCTCCAGTCGGGTTATTTGTGACTCGGAAGGAAAAGGCCCAGATGGGGATTTTGTGAAGGTTGGGACCAAGTCCCTGGTTGATTTAGCTGGATTCATGTCTAGCATCCCCTCTGAAGATGACTGGGATAAGGTAGAGGGCTCCAGAATGGCTGCTGCTTTCAAGAGGGTAACTGGCCAATGGCGGCAGGTAAACTTCAATTATTTTTTGGTTTTCCATACGGATTGCATTTCCTAAGTTTCTCCTTTGCATTCCAATACTTAGTCTCTTCTCTGACTTATTCCAGGTTGGGAGCGCCATATCCATTTGCTCGGATATTGCCTTCACAGAGGTGCGGGAGGCCAACAACCGGACCCGGGTTGAGAAGATTCGAGCTGATGGTTTGAAGGATGAGTTGGATGAGGCCCGGGAGGGCTTCAAGACTGTCGAATTCGGGTTCAATGAGGCGAAGCTCAAAGCTGACCTGGCCGCGAAGGAGAATCTGGATAAGGTGGCTGTCATCGCCGAGTTCAAAGCCAACGATGTTTATAATTTTGAGATCGCCCAAGCCGGGGTTCCCGGGGTTCCCAAGGTTCTCAGGGCTTGGATCGTGGCGGAGAGGCACATCAAAACTGATCCCCTGACCAACTGGGGTAGCTTTATTCAGGAGTTTCTTGTCGCCAAATCCGCTGTTGAGCAGGATCAGGGTGAACCGGAACCTTATGATCGTCCTAGCCACAGTTTCCTTTAGATTTGCTCCGGCTTTGATAAGCTTCTCAGGCCTTGCCCATGTAATTTTCATCTTAGGATTTCTGATTCTCGTACTTTGTTCCGAACTATTTGTAATATTTGGACCTATCCAGATTAGTGGCAATCAGAATCTTGCTTTTAATTAGACTGTTTTCTTGATAATTTGTTTGTTTAGAAGATGTCTTATTTGTTTAAGCTCTTGATCCGGGCTAGAGGGCCTACCCGGGTGAGTTTGCTTTGCCGCTTGATCCGGATCCTGGCTTGGATTCTACCCGGAGTTGTGGCTGGCACTTGGAAAATATTGTGCAAAAATGATTTTAATCCGGCTTGTGGCTATGGCCCCCAACCCGGATTGGATTTATAATCGGGTGGTTCCGGGTATGAAGCCTTATCAGGGTTAATTTTTGCTTTTCATATTACCTTTTAATTCGGGTATGATACCATATCCGGATTGATGATTGCTTTTGCTTCTTTGCGTACTTAGAGAATAATCCAAGTACATAATGGTTGTTTTTAACCCGGATTTGTATGCTTATCCGGGTTAATATTTGGTTTTCATATTGGCTTTCAATCCGGGTATGACACCATATCCGGAGTGTCATTTGCTTTTGCTGCTTTATGTACTTAGAGAATAATCTGAGTACATAATAGCTGTTTTCAATCCGGATTTGGATGATTATCAGGGTTGATTTTTGCTTTTAATTTTGGCTTTCAATCCGGGTATGCTTACAATCCGTATTGATGTTTGCTTTTTTTGCTTTATGTACTATAATCTTAGTGTATAATAATTGCTTTTAAGCCGAATATGACGCCATACCCTGATTGATGATTGCTTTTGCTTTTAATATTTGTTTTTAATCCGGGTGTGCTGACAATCAGGATTGATGTTTGATTTTAATATTTGCTCTATGTACTTAGAAATTTTCTAAGTAAATAGTGGTTGCTGTTAATCCGGATTTGAATATTTATCCGGATTTTCTGCTTTTGGTTTTGGCTTCCAATCCGGGTATGAGACCATATCCGGATTGTTTTTTGTTTTCTTTACTAGTAAGGTAAAAGAAATAATAACTTTCTAAGAAAGGAAAATTCTTTTCATTATCTTGAAATTTTCTTCATACAAAATATTGGATCATAGATTGGTTGCTTGCCATAAGCTACAAGTTTTTTGGTTGCTTTTTGTTGCTTTTTCAATTGGTAGAATTTTCTGAGTCTAAGTCCATGCCAAGTGTTCGGGATCTCGGATTCATCCATGTTCATGAGCTTGTATGTGCTTGTTGGATTTTAATCGCAGCGGGGCATGGCAAAACACTTTTACACATATAAAATCCAAATAAAAGCATATAAATCGTGGTAAAAATATAGGGATCGAATCTAACCTTTAAAATAATTCGGAGACAACGATCAGAGATCCTTAGCAGTTGCTCCTCAAGTGTGAAGCACTCCACCGGTATCCACCAAGAAAACGATGTTAAGGAGGGGGAAGGAGGTGGAGAGAATTGGGTTTTCCAAACTTTTTGGGTTTTTGGGGTTCAAATAAAAATAGGGTCTATAATAGTATATTTATAGGCAAAATTTTCAGCTGAAATTTTTCCCATAAATATTATTATTATTATCCCATTTATTATTCTCATTAATAATTAAAACACCTTTTAATTATTAATCCTTTTTCTAAACACTTTAGAAATAATTCTCTCTCTTGGTTTAATTTCCAAAAATTAAATCCTTAATTAATAATATTAAGAAGTTTTCTTAATTAATTTATAATCAATTAAATCTCATTTAATCAATTATTAAATTTGCCAATTAATTATTTATTTCACAAATAAATAATTATTAGCCATTATTAATTAATTCCTCCACCATTAAATCATTCTCTTTTTATGGTGTGACCCTGTAGGTTCAATATTAAGCCGGTAGTAGAAATAAATAATAATAAAACTATTTTATCATTATTTATATAAATTCTCTAATTTATTAAATATGATTAATTAATTAATCACATTTATTCTAAATCGTGAGGGATACTTCTCAGCATATCGCGACTATCCGGATAATATGAATTCACTGCTTAGAATACCAAGAACATATTCAGTGAATAGTTACCATACAATAAACTCCTTCTACCCTACAATGTCCCGATTAAATACAAGGCATGGATCTCGTGTCAAGCCTATCTAATTTAATCACTTGCTTACCATTTACTATGCTTAGTTCTATGCAAATTAGAAACTCCTTTCTAATTTCATTCACTCTGGCCAGAGGTTCCTGAACTAGCATAAGTGGATCAGCCTTGAACATTCGCTTCCTTCACTGGAAGGGGTAGATCCTTTATTGATCATACACTATCTCCGTGTACAAATTCATATACCCAGTAGAGCCCTAATAATTGTCCCTGGAGACTAAGAACTAAACCAAAGCATAGTTCAGTGTACACAAGATGACTATGATGACCTCAAGTCTAAGGATACTTGTACAACTATCACTATGTGAACAACTGCTGACACGTGAGTGAACTCCATCAGTTGTTCAGCCGGGCGAGTCATGTTCAGTGAACTTATTCTATAATAAGCACCTAC
Organism: Apium graveolens; assembly: GCF_009905375.1. NCBI lineage: Eukaryota > Viridiplantae > Streptophyta > Magnoliopsida > Apiales > Apiaceae > Apium > Apium graveolens. Next base: position 58,176,598 of record NC_133650.1, read on the forward strand.
ATACTAGCTATAGTGTCACCACACAAATGTCTATGAGAACAGACATCCTTCATAATGAAGCAAGCATAGTATGTACCGATCTTTGCGGATTATTAATTACCAGTTAGTAATCCTACGACCAGGAACTATTTAAGTTTAGAGTTATCATCTTTTAGGTCTCACTATTATGATCTCATCATAATCCATAAAAAGCTTTACTCTAAACTATGGTATATCTTATTTAAACACTTAAATAGATAAAGCCCGTAATAATAATAAAACAAGTCTTTTATTAATATCAATGAAATCAAAACAGATTACATAAAAGGTTATTCCTAAATCCTAATACCTGATTGGACTTAGGACATATTCCTTTCAGTGCTTGGCCTCAGAACTTCCTTGATTTTATAAGGGCATTCCCACCTTAGAATTAGCTTCCCAGGGTTGGTTGGATCTGAAGCTTCTGTGTCTCGAAGTACGAGGTCTCCAACCTGAAAGTTTTTAACCCGGGACTTCTTGCTGAAGTGCTCTTTAGTTTTTTCCTTGTACTTTTCCATCCTTGCAACAGCCTGGTCTCGGACTTCATCAATTAGCTCAATATTTGTTCTGAGCCCCTCCTCATTTGCTATTTTATCAAAGTTGATTGCTCGATGGGAGGGGGATCCTACTTCAATTGGTAACATCACTTCAGTTCTATAAACCAGTTTGAAGGGTGATCTCCCGTGCTTGTCCGGGGGCTGGTCCTGTAGGCCCACAGGACATTAGGCAATTCTTCTGGCCATTTGGTTTTTCTTTCCCTGAGCCTCTTCTCGATTCCTCGGAGAAGGATCCGGTTGGTTACTTCTACTTGGCCATTTCCTTGAGGGTAAGCTACATATGATTTCTTGTGTCGGATGCCCCGGTCTTGAAGGTAGGATTCGAACTCTGATCCAACGAACTGTGGCCCATTATCCGAGACCAGTAATCTTGGTATTCCGAACCTCATCAAGATGTTGTCCATGAACTTGATACAATCTTGCCAGTTTATGGTTCTCATCGCCTTCGCCTCTACCCATTTAGTCATGTAATCAATTGATACCAATAAGTACCCGAGGTCTCCTCTGGCCCTGGGAAAGGGTCCCATAATGTCAATGCCCCAGAAAGCAAAGGGTATTGGTGATAGGACTGAGGAGGGTAGGACTGGGCTCATCCGGGTCACATTGCTGAAGAGTTGGCATTTTTTGCATTTTTTCACAAACTCTATTGTATCCTGGTGAATAGTCGGTCAATAGTACCCTTGTCTTATGATCTTATGAGCTAGGGCCTTTGCGGACATGTGATCCCCGCATATCCCTTCGTGAACTTCCATCATACAATATTGTGCCTCTCCTGGGCCAATGCACTTCAGGATTGGGGATGAGAAAGTCCGGCAATAGAGTATCCCCTCTTCAATGAAGAATTTTGCTGCTTTGGCTTTTAACCTTTGAGCCTTCCCTTTGTCTTCCGGGAGCTCCCCCTTCTCCAAGTAGTTGATAAATAGAGTCATCCCATTCGGGCCGTCATCTATTTCCATGACCTCAACAAATTTTACGCTTGGTCTCTGTAACTCTTCGAAGTAGACGGAGCAATCCAGGTCTGATGAGTTTTGAACCAGCTTGGATAGCATATCAGCCTCTAAATTCTCCTCTCTACAGATTTGAAGGACTTGTGTTTTTGGTATTAAGGCAAGGTAACTTTGGACCAGAGCCTGGTACTTGGCTAGAACTGAATCATTGGCTATGTACTCGCCGTTTGTTTTCTTTACTACGATCTGGGAGTTGTTGTAGATTTTGAGGTCCTGGATCCTGAGGGTTTTTGCTAGCTTCAATCCTGCTATCAACGCCTCATACTCTGCCTGGTTGTTGGTTGCTGCGAAGCCAAAAGAGATGGCGTTTTGAATTGTGAAGCCTTCTGGGCTCTTTAGAATGAGCCGTGCTCCTGACCTTTTATTTGTTGAGGATCCATCAACTTTAAGAGCCCAGACTCCCGGGTTATTGTCATTGCTTCTCTCTGGGTCAATGCTCATGGGCCTAGGCTCGTCTTCCAGGAAGTTGCATTCTATTATAAAGTCGGCCAACGCCTGGGCTTTGATTGCTGTTCTTGGGATGAAACTCAAGTTGAATTGGCTGAGCTCAACTGCCCAATTTACTAACCTTCTTGAGACATCTGGCTTGTGTATTATCTTCCTCAAGGGTTGGTTAGTTACAACCCGGATCTCTCTTCCCTGGAAGTAGTGTCTGAGCTTCCTGGATGCTGTGACCAACGCAAAAGCAAACTTTTCTAGCCTTGGATATTGGGTCTCCGCGTCTTTTAGTACTTGGCTCACATAGTAAACTAGTTTTTTTTGCCATTCTCTTCCCTTATCAGGGCTGCTCCAACTGCCAGGGCCCCCGCTGATAGGTAGAGGAATAGGGGCTCCCCGGGTTGGGCTTTGGTTAATACAGGAGGCTGAGAGAGATACCTTTTAATTTTTTCAAATGCGCTTCAGAATTCCGGGCTCCAATTAATTTCTCTCTTGTTGGTTGCCCCTTTCAATAGATCAAAGAAGGGTAGGCATCTCTCAGCTAGCTTTGAGATGAATCTTCTAAGTGCTGCTAGTAACCTTGCCAGCTTCTGCACATCCTTTTGTGTTCTAGGAGGCTTCATCTCCTAGATCACCTTTATCTTTTCTGGATTGGCTTCAATTTCCCGGTTGCTAATCATGAATCCTAGAAATTTTCCTGCCCCTACTCCGAATGTGCATTTTTCTGGATTGAGTTTGAGTGAGTATTTCCTTAAGTTGTCAAAGCATTCTCTTAGGCCTTCTATGTGACCGGGGATGCTTGTGGACTTTGCAATCATGTCGTCAACGTAGGATTCCAGGTTCCTTCCAAGCTGGTCTTTGAAGATTTTATTCATTACTCTCTGGTAGGTTGTTCCCGCATTAGTCAATACGAAAGGTAGCATTACATAGATATAGACCGCCCTGTGGGTGATGAAGGCTGTTTTCAGGATATCATTCAGATTCATTTTAATCTGGTTGTACCCTGAGTAGGCGTCCATGAAACTCAGAATGACGTGCCCAGATGTGGCGTCAATCAATTGATCAATATTTGGCAAGGGATAAGGATATTTGGGGCATGCACTATTCAAGTCGGTGTAGTCGACACACATTCTTCATTTCCTGTGTGCCTTTTTCACCTTTACAACATTTGCCAACCATTCCGGGTACTTAACCTCACATATGATCTTAGCTTTCAGTAGTTTCTCAACTTCTTCATCTATTGCTTTCTTCCTGTCTTGGGCAAAATTTCTTCTCTTCTACTTGACTGGTTTCCTCTCGGGGTTGACGTCCAAGCTATGCATTGCTATGGATTCGTCCAGCTCGGGCATGTCTCTTGGGCCCCAGGAAAATATGTCAGAGTACCCTCGGATTAATGATACCAGGGCTTCTCTGAAGGTAGCCTCGAGTCTGGATCCTATTTTTACCTTCTTAGAAAGATTGCTTTCATTGATCAGAATTGTTTCTGTTTCAACTGCAGCCTCAATCTTGGCATGATCCATGCTTGATACCAACTGCTGGATCCGGGCATCTGTATTCTTCTTCATATAGATCTGACCCTGGGCTATCATTTCTTTTTGGTTGCTTTCCCCTAATTCACTTATTTCAGGGTTGGTTGCTTGCACAGTAGGATTGCCTTGGCCGAGGCCTGGGCTCAATTCAATCTCTGTTGTGACTTGGTTGCTTTTTTGCTCTTTCGAGCTTGGCTTTGTTGATTTTGGATCCGGGATGGATTCTATAATCTGGACTTCCTTTCTCGCATCATCCCTTGAGTGGGAGCGATGTTTCTTAATGCTTTGCTGTTTGCGAAGGACAACGACCTTCCTCTTGTTGTCTTGGTGAGTTTCAGCCATGACCAGGGCCTGGCTATAGCATCTTTCAGCGACCTTATAGTCTCCCTTAACTTCTCCTATCCCCGTTGGAGTTGGGAATTTGATTTTCAAGTGTGATATGGAAGTGATTGCTTGTATCCTGTCAGAGCTGAGCGTCCAATTATTCCGTTGTAGGATGAGGGGGTGTTGATCACATAGAATTTTATGATATGGGTTACTTGGTTTGAGGGCAATCCAAATATCACTGGTAAGTATAAGGTTCCCCGGATCGGGACTAAGTTATTCCCAAACCCATAGAGAGGGTCCTCTTAGCATTCATTTGAGCGCACGCTCCCTAGCTTCATCCGGTCCACAGTATGCTTGAAGAGTATGTTTACTGAAGAGCCGTTATCTATCAGCATTCTCCTTACCTCATTATCAAAAATATCAAGTGTTACCACCAAAGCTTCGTTGTGATTTGGGCTTACTCCTTCGTAATCCTTGCTGCTGAATGAGATTACCATCTCTGGGTATGATTGGATGGAGAATACTTCGTCTCCTGAGCCCGGGCTCCTAGGGGGAGCGTGTGACCCCCCTAGGACCATATTTACTATATTATTTCCTCTTCTTTGTTTGTCCTCCTTCTGGTTTGTCTCCCGGGAGATGTACTGATTCAGGTTACCCTTCTTGACTTGATCTTCAATAAAATATTTGAGAGAGAGAGAGACAATTTTCAGTTTAATGCCCATGGGTTTCATGATAGTCGCATTGTCTGTTATAAGGCCTGCTCTCTGGGGGAGTCTGCATGGGCTTTGGTGGGTAATAGAATGGCTTTCCTTTGATCTCATTTAGCATCTTTTCCCGGGTCTCGTTCAGTGGTGTCCAGTCTGGCTCTTGTCTGGGCTCTCTGGCTTGCCTAGGTGGACCAGGATCGCTTTTAAATTCTGTCTTAGGACCCAGTCTTTGGAATATTGGAGTATTTTACACAACATTGGTCTACTGGGCTTGTTGGCTTTGCTTGAACTTCTTTTCCTGATGGTAACCCCCTTTCGGTCGGTCATCAGAAGTTTTATTCCTGGATCCTCCATTCCGAGTCATCCTCATTGCCTGGAGCACGTCTGTTTCCTTTATGAACCTGGATGCCATAGAGTAGGCAGCAGCTAGGCTTTGTGGCTCTTTGTTTATCAACTCTACAATGTACCTTTCATTGTGTTCTGAATCCAGGTTCCTTCAAAATATTCTTAGAGCCTCCCTCTCATCAAGATTCGAGACTTTATTGATTGCTTCCTGGAATCTCTGCATATAAGTTGAGAGTGCTTCGTTATCGTATTGGTGGATTATTTTCAGGTGACACATGTGCATTTCATGTGTCTTATTGGCTCTGAATTTTTTAAGAAAGGCCCCCCTGAACTCTTTCCAGGAGTGGAGGCTTCGTGACGGGATCCTGCTGAACCATCTTTGAGCCCCCCTTTTGAGGGTCGAGGCGAAGAACCTGGACTTCGTTAAGTTGTTGTAGTAATATATTTGGGCGATTTATTCGAAGTAATTGAGGTGCTCTTCCGGATCCCCCAGTCCATCAAAGGAATCAAAATTGTAATGTTTGAGATTTTTCTGTCGAGGGATGGCTTCTAGGGAGTGACTGAAGGGTGTTAGAGTCTCCCCAACTTCCAATCCAGAATCTTTTTCCATATTTCGTTGGAGCTCATAAAACATATCTTTCAGATCCTTCTGCCCCTCCTCTTCGTCGTCAGAAATATCCTCGGGGGTAGGGTCCCTCCGGGTCCTTTTGCCTTTTTTCTTAGCTAAGAGCCTCTCCTCTTCTAGCTGCATCATTTTCTGAATCTTTAGCTCAAGTTTTGTCTCTTCTTCTCTTCTTATTTGTTCCCTCATTTCTTCTAATTTTTTCTTCCTGATTGCTTCTGTCTCCTTCTTACTAGGCTCTTTTTGATTCTTTTTTGCCTTAGCTCCGATTCGGTCGAAGACAGATCTCCTAGATTGTTGAGAGTCCCCAGACTCTTCTTGATCATCCTCTTGCTCATATTCTATATGAGCCCGAGCTTGTTCATCTCTGTAGAGCCTGATTGCCTCAGCTAGTTCATGGCTTGTTAAGTTGGCCATATGCTCCTATGTAACTGGAACATTGATATACTTATACTGATTGAGCTCTATGACATTTCTGGCATCACGGGGTGTTACTATCCTTTCCAGGATCGGGGTATGATGCGTCAATGATTGCTCATGGAGGGTCTCTCGGTCTCTCCCAGGTTCATGAGCCTGAGAATGGTCCTGATCCTGGACCTGGGTACTGGAGGAGGGCCTACCAACCATACTCTTTCTTGCTCTTGCCATTACCACAAGTGTACAAACAACTGACCAAGATTTGAGGCTGAAAATGTGGATTTAAGGTTGCTCTTTCTGAAGATAACAAAAAATTTCCAGAATAACACCAAACAAACTTTCTGGGTTTTGCTAACAATATTACTGAACAAGAACAGCAGACTCTAGAGCACATAAATAATATTGAAACTAAAGTAGATCTGGGTTTTTAAAACTATCAGAACTATCAAATCCAAGGCTTCAAGACTATCAAAACTATCAAACCCCAAACAATCAAAACTAACAAACGAGAACGGGCTCACACAAACGTGGCCTAACGTAATGAGCTCACACAAACGTGGCTAAAATGGACAACATTCATATTCAAGAGAGGGTATAGTTGTTTGTGTTCTTACAGGTTTAAGATGTGGACTCTCTTAAGAGTTTGAGGATGAAGGTGAATCCAGGGGCACCTAGACCCAATGATGAAGCGCCCCTCCTTCTAGCGCCAAATGATAACTCCGGTGAGCGGGGCGGCTCCTTCCGACGCCGTGCCTGGACCTTCTGGGTGTGAATGAGGTATATCTATTGTTGAGCGCCTGCAAAACAACACCAGAGGGGGGTTTTGTCCCCGCGGTGCCTCTGGTGTGAGAATAAGAGCCTGGTTGGGGAAGATGAAAATAGAGAGGACATGGGTGGCTGTGTGTGTATAGGGTGTGTGTATGAGAGTGTGTAATGGAAAAATGTATCTAACCCATAAACCCTTCATCTTTGGGGGTTTATATAGCCCAAAGGTAGGGTTTGGAGGTTGGTACCTGTAGATCAGGCCCGTTGGTTGCTGGAGGCGGGGGACGCCTGGCTTTGATGGATTGCGTACACGTGTCCAGTCGAGGACCACCTTCAGGGTGTCCTAACGGTCCTCTGACACGCGCCGTGTTTGTCTGACATGCTGGTTGTTGATAGCTGTCATCTTCACGTGCCCACGTACCCCTTTTTGGCGGGTTGCGGGGCGCGCATGTGCTTGCTAGGACCCCTCTCAGGGTGATCTTGGTTCGGGGCTGGATCCGGGTAGGCAGGTGCTCCAGGTTATGGGCTGGATCCCGGTAGGCAGGTGATCCAGATCATAGACTGGGCCCTGGTAGGCGGGTGATCCATCCAAGTCATGGGTTCTAGCCAGGTTGTTTATAAGTGGTATATGTATATTCCCTTAAATTGACAATAATACCACTTTATGAGATGCGTAATCTTGATACCACACTGGTAAATGTCTATTGAATCGGCTCTAGTTGGCCACCAATTTCAAACCTACTATTATTGTTACTGCCCTGTATGAAAATCGGTCATACTTGCCCTGTATGAAAATCGGTCATACTTGGCTAAAACTTTCTAGTATACAGGAGTAACTGAAGCTGGATGAATATAGCGGTGAAATGTGAATAACGTGTTACCTGGATCAAGAAGGATGCTGTTATTCTCTCTTTCAACTTCATAATTTAATGTATGTGCTGCTTTTTCTTAAAACTGGAAACTTGGTCGTAGATTTATATCCAATTACTTCTCCACCTAATTTCTTACTATCATATTGGGCTAAGAAATATTCATTTTATCAACATTTTTGGTGCAGATTTAATAATTTAATAAAAATGAATAAACTGGTCAATAAAGAGATTGATTTCATGTGAAATTATTAAATAAGTGAATTCCCCGACAAAAATAAAATAAAATTAATTGAATCAAGATATAGGGTTTATGTTAAATTATATGGTGATAAGATCTTGGTGGGTAAAAAGAAATTAGATATATTAGTTGGTAACCCGTGCGGACCCGAAATTAAAAATAATATTATCACATTATTATTTGCATAAAACTAAAACTCATAATCCGTGCAAAATACAGATTTAAATATAATAGATAAAATGTTACTAAAAAAATCGAATTTAAGTGTAACTCTAAAATTTTACCATATAGTTCTAGTTATGCATGCACCTAATTATTTACATATACAAATCTGACATGTTAACTTACTAATACGATTATTCTAAAGTAAACCGACGCTTGGATGTTCAACAACAAATAAAATTTGAAGGAAATAAATTTACAGAGAGTAGAAGTTAATTTTTGTCAGTTAAAATTTTATTACATAAAATTTTAAAAATAGTTGTAGAATATTTTAGTGAGTACCAAGATTTGGGACGTAAACGTGGTGTCGCTTATTAGTATAGATAGTTGATGGTTGATAACCCGAAACACGGGTCCGAGACTAAAAATATCGAATTAATATTTGTAGAGGATTATTCATAATTTGTGCGAAACACGAATTAAAATTAATATATTAATATCAAATATTAAATTGGTACTTGTAAAAAATAGTTATGTGGTTAAAAAGAATCAAATCATTTTTGAAATATTCTACTATAATTCTAGTTTTGCATTGTTTCACTTAATATAGAAATCTAACATATTAGTTTTATTTGTGTGAAACGAATTGTATCTCTATCTTACGAACCAAATATATGTTATTTAGATAATTTAATATTAATTAATATTATTTGATAATTATCTTATAATTAGCCTTTTCAATATAGATTATTTAATATTACATAATTATCCATAAAAAATAATTTACAAATTAAAATTAAATAGATGTTATTAAACTTAATTTAATATTACTTAATATAATCTAAATACAGCCCATAAATTTGTTATTGTTAAAATATATTTTTTAATTTTAAGTAAATAAATGTTGTGATGGAAAATAACAAATACGATCGTTAAATCAATAATTTTCAGTTTAAAAGTTAATAAATGTTAGTAAAGTCATTTGCTATTACTTAATTACTTTTAAAATAATATTATCCAATTTAAAAGTACACTGACACTAGGATTGACACTAATAGAAAATAAAATTTATAGAGAATATAAGTCAATTTGTGTTAATAGTTTACTTTGCAGGTAGTAGTTTTTCAAAATAAAAGTAAATATATGTTATTTTATTTAATTTAACGTAATTTAATAATTTTTTAATATAATTTATAAATAAATAATATTTACAGAGAATATAAGTCAATTCGTGTTAATAATTTACTTAGTAGTTTGTAAAGAAAATAATATTTACAAAGAACAGAAGTCAATTTGTGTTAAAAACAAAATTTATAGAAAATAGAAGTCAACTTATGTCGGTACCAAAATTTGATACTTTGATATTTTCATACTTTTAACACCAAATTATACATGGTTTCGTCTATTAATAAAGAGTATAAATACAAGTAAAATATTCTATGTGAATATTAATATCATTCAAAGTGAAATCTTTTTTTTTGGGGGGGCAAGAATTTGTGAGCAAAAATAAACTGATATAACTTGATGAAGATAAATCGTGGTTATTAACATTAAAAGAAATACCGATAATAAACACTATGAATAGGACCCGTTTGAGGTTTTTAAAAAACATAATTTATGATTTAAAGTTGAAATTTGTTATATAAATGATATGAATCTTATAACTTATAAGTTATTTAGACGTTTGAATAATTTTAAATATAAGTTAATTATAAGTTGTTGAACTATTTGGTAAATTATAAGTTATAATTATTTTTAAAAAATTCCAAATTGTAGTACAACTATTTAATTCATATATATATAATTAAAATGACAAATTTTAATTCTTATAATGCATTGATTTTGTGTACGAGTTTTAACATTCATAAAGCACGTATTTTAATTATTTTATATATTATAAATATATGAGAAGATTTTTTCTTATTTGAATGAAAAAAAATCAAATGATATAAAGCATAGGTATTTTTGTTACAAATTATTTAAAATACTGATTTATGTTATGGCTATATAAATGATATATTTATGTCAGCTACTTTACTTCCGAAATGATATTTAAGAGAAAGCTGAATGCGAAAGGAAAGTACCTGGACTTCCACTTTCTGTTTTATACCATCCTCGTTGGTAACCCGCGCGAAGAACGGACCTGAAATTAAAAATAATACAATCACATTATTATTTGCATAAAACTAAAACTCATAATCCGTGTAAAATAAAAATTTAAATATAATAGAAAAAATGTTATTAAAATAAGTAGTTAAAAAAATCGAAGTTAAGTGTAATTCTAAAATTTCACCGTATAATTCTAGTTATGCATACACCTAATTATTTACTTATATAAATCTGACATGTTAACTTACTAATACGATTATTTTAAAGTAAACCGACGCTTGGATGTTCAGCAACATATAAAATTTGAATAAAAATAAAATTTAAAGAGAGTAGAAGTTAAATTTTGTTAGTTAAAATTTTATTACATAAAATTTTAAAAATAGTTGTATATTATTTGAGTGAGTACCAAGAATTGAGATGTAAACATGGTTTCGCTTATTAGTATAGATAGTTGATGGTTGATAACCCGAAACACGGGTCCGAGACTAAAAATATCGAATTAATATTTGTAGAGAATTATTCATAATCTGTGCAAAACACGAATTAAAATATATTAATATTAAATATTAAATTGGTACTTGCAAAAAATAGTTATGTGGTTAAAAAGAATCGAACCAGTTCTGAAATATTCTACTATAATTCTAGTTTTGCATTGTTTTACTTGATATAGAAATCTAACATATTAGTTTTATTTTTGTGAAACGAATTGCATCTGTATCTTACGAACCAAATATCTGTTCTTTAGATAATTTAATATTAATTAATAGTATTTGATAATTATCTTATAATTAGCCTTTTCAATATAGTTTATTTAATATTACCTAATTATCGATAAAAATTAATTTAAAAATTTAAATTAAATAGATGTTATTAAACTTAATTTAATATTACTTAATATAATCTAAATACAACCCATAAATTTGTTATTGTTAAAATATATTTTTTAATTTTAAATAAATAAAAGTTGTGATGGACAGTAACAAATACGATCGTTAAATCAATAATTTTCAGTTTAAAAGTTGATAAATGTTACTAAAGTCATTTGTTATTACTTAATTACTTTTAAAATAATATTATCCAATTTAAAAGTAAACTGACACTAGGATTGAAACTAACTAATAGAAAATAAAGTGTATAGAGAATATAAGTCAATTCGTGTTAATAGTTTACTTTGCAGGTAGTAATTTTTCAAAATAAAAGTAAATATATGTTATTTTATTTAATCTAACGTAATTTACTAATTTTTAATATAATTTTTAAATAAATAATGTTTACAGAGAATATAAGTCAATTCGTGTTAGTAATTTACTTAATAGTTTGTAAAGAAAATAATATTTACAAAGAATGGATGTCGATTTGTGTTAAAAATAAAATTTATAGAAAATGGAAGTCAATTTATGTAAGTAAGTACCAAAATTTGATATTTTGATAATTTCGTACTTTTAGCACCAAATTATATATAAAAGAGTATAAATATGATGTATATATGACCGTTTAGAATTTTAGCCAAACAGTCCCACTAAAATATAAATGGGCTTTGGGTCCAAAGTTTGGACCCAATAATGATCATTTTGCTCTCTGTCAAACAGGCACATATACAGGTCCCCTGTACTTATCTCATTTCACGTACTTCATCACTATTGGACCTAGTTGATGGCTTCGACTTCAATCGGGAAACCCTGGCGTGTTAGAAGGTCAATCTACAACATTTTGTCGAGGATGTACAGTGAAAATGCGACGGGACAAAAGCCAACAACAACACGATTGGTAATACAGAAAATACAAGGACAAGATTATCCGATTAAGGATTTGATACCTATCGCTGAAGAAGTACTTAGAGCTAGGACTCATCTCATTACAGGCGTCTCCACTCTTCTCCAATCTGTTCCTGTTTGGTCTTGCATGTACTTCCCCCCTCTCTCTTGTTTTCAAATGACTAGTCAGTCTCGTTGGTTACGCCATGTGTTTGTTTATTTGTTTCTTTGTCTGCATTGTTAATGTTTGCGAAAACAATGTACATTAGTTTTTTATAAAGATTGGTCGGGCTCTAGTCTGGTGTAGTTGGTTACGCCACGTGTTTGTTTGTGTGCATTGTTAATGTTTGTTTTTGTTTCTTGACAGACATTGTCAAGAAGTACATATTGGTGAGCAAGGACACTTGATTAAGACTTGTTATGGTTTTAGACGCCGTGCCAGGGGAAGTCGGCATGAATGGGTTAAAGGGAATGATTTGAATGATATTATTACTCCTGTGAAAGCATCTCAAATTCAGAACTCGTTCAAAGATGTGACTGAGCATCGAAACAGAATTGGTTTCAATTTCCATACTGTCCCCGCAGTAGTTGAATTGTGCTTAGAGGCGGGGGCTTACGGATTTGATGAGGGTTTAGTTTTCAGCCACTTGAATTTCAATCGATATGTGCATAAGTCTATTGGAGGTGGATCTTTGTCTCCGTTTGTTGGAAATGCAATTTCGTCAGTAGAGGATCAGAAAGTTGTAGCACAAGGAACATTAGGCGCATGGGAGACTGTTAGGTTTGGAGTTGAGAAGTTGTTGTCGGCTTATCCTGTAAGGGTCTATAAACATTATTCAGGAAATCCTGTGGGGCCATCTGGTTGCAGAGCACGAGCTTCTGATGTGTTTAAAATTCAGAGCTGGCAGTGGTCTTCCGTTCAGGTGGATGCAAAAGTGGATGATTTGGTTCCTCCAAAGGTTGTGTGGTTTCAGCGACCTCAAGATCCGCCTCTCCTTAATGCACATAGGGAATTCTATGGTCAGGCCCCGGCTGTGGTTGATCTGTGCACAAAAGCTGGCGCTATTCCACCATCCAAATATTTACGTGTGATGAAATTGCGAGACTTTTCAGCACCATCACCAAAACCTGCTATAGAGGAAGATTGATGCCCACTTGTATCAAATATTTAAATATGCTTGTAATTGCTTATAAGAGATCTTTTATTTTTAAATTCTTATGTTTTGCATGTTCCATTGATTGCAAAGTAGCCTCGACATTGTAGATTTACTCATTCTTGTGCAACCGTAAGCTATGTTCGAATTGTACCCTAGTGGATACCTTCTTCTTTCGGTACCAAGAGGCTGAGGGTTCAAGTCTCTGGCATGTGTGCGTGTGTTCCTGGGAGTGCTTTTAAGGGTAAGGCTCCTGGTCCTGCCAAATTATTCTTATCTTTGGTAAAAATAAAAGCTATGTGTTAGTTGTGATACCTTTTGCACACAAGCCACTCCAGTAGTTGGCCCTAATGCAACTTTATATTTGAAAATTAGAAGCAAATTGAGCGTTTTAGTGGATCTTGCTTGAGAATGAAATTTAGAGAGTACTTGCTAAATTTAAAAAGTTACCGGTAGATTGCCTCATAACGAGAGATATAATTAGTATTTAGTATGCTTCTCCATCCAGACTTAGTCTAGTGGCGTTCCGCCAAACCAGATTCTGTTTTTTTATTTTTGCAAACTCCATTTCTGTTAGAAAATGAGTTTTAGAAGAAATATAATTCTTGCTAACTTCATTTTCTGTAATTTTAGGAATAACTGAGTTTTAGAATTCATTAAACTATCAAAGCCAAATCCCAATATTGGATCCAATGGAAGCTTTGGTAAATAAGTTTGCAGGTGAGCTGTTTTGGGTTATAAATTGTATGCACAATCATGTCTCCACTTGTTAGGACTAGGAAAGCTATTGAAGTCAGATGTTAGTTATTCCAACAGAGTACATTAACATTTACCTGGATCTACCGATGATAGCGAGTTGCAATATATTTTTGTTTTTTTGAAGATCTCTGATTTTTTCCCTATAAAGAGTGAGTAATTGGTCAAGTAATAAATGTTGGCAGATGGTACAAGATATTGTTTCTGTTCTCCCTACATATGGTCAGTTTTAACATAATGCACACTTCATATGTTCTGTTTTCTTAGAAGACTTTAAGTTGTATTAGGCACTTAACCGTACAATTAATTCCGCTTCTGCATCATATAGTTGCACTTATATTTTTATTGACATCAGTTCTTTTAGAATAATTGTTAAAGCCAAATAATCCAGATTTCAGATGGATGAACAAAATTTAAACTCTTGACTGAGTGGATAGGTATATACTCTTCTTTTTAGGAAGCAAGTTCTCAACAGTTTCCAGTAAATTCCTCTCGGCAATTGCAGCTGCAGGTGTCATACTTAAAACTAGCAACTGTTCTTGTTTTTCCACTCTGTCCAGCCTGCCATCAGGCCAATCCTGGAATTTTTTAGGATAGTATAGTATTGCACCCGCCAAAAGTTCAGGTCTTGCCTTCTTTGATGCCAGTTTCTGTATGAATCTCTTAACAAAGCTACACATAAAAATGAGATTTCTAAAAACCACGAGTTAGATTCTGAACTGGATTCGTGCACCAGTACTTAACCTACCAGGACCTGTAAGCTACCATACATCAGCAGAGGCCATCCAAATAACTAGGGTCTGTACAAACCATCAGAGGTATACAAATTAGAACGCAAACACTCACCAACTATTTGGAGCTCTTCAGCTCTTGGTATAATGGCTTCACAACTATGAAGAGCTAAATGCAATCCTTCCAGTATGTCAGTACATTCCTGGGAAAGTAACTGTCTGATGACAATATCAAGTCACCTTGCCCATAATTATCTATCATTTCAAGGTTTTTATCTGAACAATAAGCCATCACAATGTTTCTTGGGGTACACCCCCCTTGAGTTGGCAACAAGATTTATCGGCAACTAAAAGAGTTCCAGCACCACCAGGTAAATTTTCCAAAGATTTAGTAAAAAGTCTGTCACAAGTTTGTTTAGATTCTTCGCCGATATTTGCTATCTTCCTACACTTGGATATTAGAGGAAACTGGGAAGCCACTTGCTTTTTATAACATTTCATTTTATGTACTTATTGTTTTCTTCAATCGATCTTGTTTCTTATTAAAAATCATAAGAATTTAAACAAAGTTAGCTTACACTGTCATTTGCATCCCGGGAACTGCTACATTCATCATCCCGGGAACTGCTACGAGGTTTACACACTACTGTTTCGTTCTTGCTTATTTGTACTCAGGGTTTCAACAATTTCTTCTGACCTAAATTCTTCGATGCTCTCTTCGTTTTCTTTGCATGACAGAACTTTGTTGTTCTGATCCCTTTCTGTCTGTGGCTGTCTCCCGCGTTCTCTGCCTTGATTCATGAGGATCTCTTGTTTAATGCTTTGTAAGTGCTGCCAAGTTTGTTGAAGTTCCACTTCTCTTATTCACTTTCTCATTAATCTTCCTAGGGTTTTTTCCTCTAAACTTCTGCATAATTTCGGCCTTTTTCCCAGTGGCAAAGAAATGGACAGGAGCATCATATGTTTTTCCGTCTGTTTCTGTGGTGCTAGTTCACTCAGAGATGCATTATGGTCCATGTTTATCGAAACATAGGTAGCAGATTCGTCCCCATCATTCTTCTCATTACTGCTATCTTTCCGCTCTTTCTGAGGCCTTTCATCATTTTTTTTCTTTAAAATTATCCCTAGTGACTACTGCTTGGTTCATAGGTGGATGCTTCTTTTTCAACCTTTTGGCACTGTGCATTGTTTTTAACAGAACCTTTGATCTTACTGGACTTCCCTCTTGCGTTGTAGCTGATCTTACTGGACTTGCATCTAGTGTTGTAGCTTAATAATTACTTCTTCTGTTCCGCTCGTCTCTCTTTCTTGTATGATGCTTTTTTCTTGTGTCAAGGAACCAGTTACTCTAAAACCTCAAGGTTTTAGAGAATGGCCATTCCAGGATCTTATATTATTTAACATCTTGGATAGCAGATTTCCAAAACATGTGTAGCTGATGCAACTCATTATCCTGCTGGGTTTTCTGTTAATATCTTGCAGTAAGCTTCGCGGAGTTTCTGTTTTCTGTACGAGCCGCGAGTTGTTTCTGTTCTGCTTGGAACATATTGGCATCTTCTAAACTTCTATTCTTGAGTTTAATTTCTGCTGCATTGCATCTTTCGTGACGAGTTCCTTGGTATCACTTTTCTCTGGAGCTTTTAGTTGCCTGTTCTTAACGGAACCCCGTCCTGCCTCTTTTTCCAAAAAGCTCTTCTGATTTTCAAAAATTGGACTGGTTGATGCTCTTTTGTTGCTTGTCTAGTTTGATGGCGGAATTTTATAGGACTGAACCTTCTATAATTCTTTTTGCTCTTTCATGATTCTTCCTTTTTAAGTTTTCGTCAGCAATCACCACAACGAATTTGAGTTGAGGAATTACTTGATGCTTCTCAGCATTCTGTGAAAAATTGTTGTTCTTAGTTACTGACACCTTGCGGTCTTGTTTCAACCTATTGTATTTTTTACTTGTAGTTTCTTGCCCAGGGGCATAGCCAGAAAATGAAGTTATTGTGGTCAAAATTTGAAATTTTTTGATAATTTGAAATTTTAGTATAAATTTTATTTTAGTAGGGTCAAAATATTAATATTATGTATAAATTTTGACTAAAACATGACTGGTCATATGCTGGCTACGCCCCTGTTCTTGCATATCGGATTTCTTAGTCTTCATCTCAGCGCTGTTCGTTGTCAAACCAGTGATCTTTGTAAGCTCATTCCTTGTCCATTTCTCATCCCTGATTCTTTCTGTCTGATTTCTGAAGGTACTCGTTTTGAAAGTTTTTCCAACCGCATCAGTTTCACAATAATGCTCGACATGCTCCCTTTTTCTACTGCAGCTTGAGAAGAATTTGTGTGGCTCTGTTGTTCAGAATCTGTAGGAGTTCTAAACATGGAACTTTAACTAGAATACTGTTTAAGAGGCTCCGAATTTGAATAAGAAGTTTAGTTGTTGGAGTAGCTAGAACTTCTAGCCTGATACGTCAGCTCTATCAATCTCTGATTTGAATCAGTCTTTGAATATGATTCAAAACTTGCACCCCTTTTGGCACTCTCATTAACATGAAGATTAGAAAAGGTGGGGAACTGGCTAGTCGAAGAATGGTGCTTAGTGAGGATGCTGTATCCTGCCATCTTCCCAGTGTCAAATAATTTCTTTCCGATTTGTTGAAGGAACTGTAGCATTGGATTACTCCCTGCAAAGTTGCCCTTTCCGTGTTTTCCTCTGTTTAAAGGGCAAGCATGATCGCCATAGGCAGATGGACTCTCTGTCCAGAGCTTTGGCCACTTCTGTACCGAACTAATAGGTTTGAATTGGATTTCTCATTATTTAATTGTGGGTAGTCCAATGTCTCCGCTGGCTCTTCTCTATGAGTTTTCTGCGTTGGGCCTCAACTACAGAAAAAAATGAATAGAACATTAGACAGTATGTGAATTCATATTCTGGAGATCGCAACTTGGAGGTTCTGGTACTTTGGTTTTCTGAGTTCCTCTGTAAGCCTGGCCTGCATTTCTTTGTCCATGTAAGAGTGACTTTTGACATTCAGGAGCCTAGCCTACAAAACATTACGGTTTGTGTAAGGTAAAATGGGCACCAATTTAGCCTTACCCAAGAGTGTAGAGGTTGTTTCTGTAAATTCTAATGGTAGCCCTGAGTAAATTAAGCATTTGTAAAATGAATGACTGAAAACATTGCATGGATTGCAATCGTATCAACATGGTTCTGTTAGAAATCAAACTCTTTCTGGAAGTATTAAAATAAGTCCAAGATAGACACCATAAAATATGGTAGGCTGCATGTTAAGTTGTCAATAATAACATGCTGGTATTTGTTCAAAGTCTAAATAAATTAGGTGGGATGTAAGAAATTAGTGTTGCAAAGTATGAAAGCAGTAATGTAAGTTGTTTTATCTGGAGCCTATAAATTAGGCTTCCAGCTAGTTTATTTATGTACCAAGAAAAGAGTTGTAATATACACCAAGAGAAATAAAAGAGAGAAACACAAGAGCTGTTTTCTTTATATGGTATCAGAGCCATAATCCTTAGGTCCCAAATTATCAAATCTTCAAGTTGTTCCGGTGAGTTTTTAGTTCGAAAGTATTGTCTGAAGAAGCTTTGTCAAAATCATGGGAGATTTTACAACTTCTATTGAGAAACTCAATCACAATAATTATGGGTCATGGAGTACCCGTATAAAATTTTACTTATTGGGACAAGATTTATGGGATGTTGTAAATGGCAGTGATACAACACCACCCAGGGAGGCCAGAAGCACAGACACAACGTCCGACACCTCAACCTCAACACCGGCACGACCAGATGTTACACCTCAAAGACTAGCTGTTGATCCTGACATTTTAAAGAAATGGAAGGTTAAGGCAGGCAAAGCTATGTACACTTTAACAGTGGCTGTGGAGGATGAATTTCTACAGCGAATCAAAGACGCTCAAACGCCGAAGGAAGCATGGGACATATTAACGGGAATTTTTGCCAAAAAGAATGATGCAAAATTACAAAGGCTCAAAAATGAGGTTTTGTCAATCTCCCAGCAAAATATGACCGTGAGTCAATATTTCGCAAAGGTAAAGTCTCTCTGTGATGAGATTTCCAAACTAGATCCAGAAAATGGTATTACACCAACCAGGATGAAGAGAATTATCATCCATGGACTAAAGCCGGAGTACAAGAGTATTATCATGGCAACTCGGGGCTGGACCACCGAGCCAACTTTAGCAGATCTAGAGAATTTGCTAATTAACGAAGAGGATCTAGACAAACCCATGTCTAGTCAACCAACCATCCGGGAAGAGACGGCTCTTTTCACCGACAGGAGAAACGGCCGAGGACGCGGTCGTAGTCGTGGTCGAGGACGAGGACGTGGTTTCGGGAGATTCAATAGTCAAGAAAGAGATGTTCGAGGAAACCAAGATAGAGGTTTCAAGTCAGGGGGAGCTAGAGGAGCTCAAAATAATCGGGGTGGTCGGAACCGGTGGCAAGAAAAGGATCATCAAAGTGAGGAATGTTTTAATTGTGGCAAGAAGGGACATTACGCAAGAAATTGCTGATCGAAGAAAATTGAAGGAAATGTCGCAACATCTTCTAAGAATGAACACGCTAGAGAAGAAGATTGGAACTTCGACACTTCTTTCTTTGTGGAAGAAAAAGACATTGCTGATGCACGAGGGAAAGGCCCAACAGAAGAACATGCACTTACTGCTGTATGTAAGCAGTCAGTCGACTACAAGAATGATTGGATCGTTGATTCAGGCTGTTCCAATCATATGACCGAAGATGAGTCAAAATTGTCGAGCATAACAAGGTACATAGGAGATCGTGTTATCGTAACAGCAGATAACACACAATTGTCAATATCCCATGTTGGCAAGACGCAGCTTCCACAAAAGTACGGACATGAAGACATACAACTAGAAAATGTTTATCATGTCCCAGGGATGAAGAAGAACCTATTGTCAGTACCCCAACTAACAACTTCAGGTAACTATGTACTATTCGGCCCAGATGATGTGAAGGTGTATAAAGAATTAAAAGTCATAGGTACACCTTTCATAGAAGGACAAAAAATGAAGGCTATCTATGTGGTGTCAGCTGAAGAGGCCTATGTAGACAAGGCCAGAAGGAGTGACACAGGTGACTTGTGGCATGCACGACTCGGGCATGTCAACTACAGCAAATTAAAGATTATGATGCAAAAGTCAATGTTAAAGGGACTCCCGTAACTTGAGATTCACCATGATACTGTATGTGCTGGATGTCAATATGGTAAGGCGCATCAATTGCCGTACAAGGAGTCAAAGTTTAGAGCAAAGGAGCCGTTGGAGCTGGTGCACTCAGATGTTCTTGGGAAAATCAAACAACCATCAACTCGTGGTTATCAATATCTGTTAACTTTCATTGATGATTTTTCGAGGTACGTGTGGGTATACTTCTTAAAACATAAAGATGAGGTTTTTGAAAAATTCAGGGAATTCAAGGACACGGTAGAACGCGAGCTCGGGAGAAAAATCAAGTGTCTTCGCACTGATAATGGAGGAGAATATACTTCAAATGAGTTCAACAACTACCTAAAAGAATTCAACATCCGGAGACAACTCACATGTGCAAAAACTCCACAACAGAATGGAGTAGCGGAGAGGAAGAACCGCCATCTAGCAGAGACGTGTAGAAGTCTTCTACATGCCAAGAATGTTGATACAAGATTTTGGGCAGAATGCATGAAGACAGTGGTCTATATCACTAACAGGTTACCACAACCAAGGTTAGAATTTGTTTCACCATTTCAGAAGGTGCATAATGTAAAACCAACGGTCAATTATTATCGGGTATTTGGTTGTGTATGTTATGTGTTTATTGCAGATGAAGACCGTAGTAAGTTTGATAAGAAAGCTATCCGCTGCATTTTTGTGGGATACGATGAACAGAAGAAAGGTTGGAGATGTTGCGATCCCAATACAAACAAGATATATGTCTCACGAAATATTGTATTCGATGAGGCATCTTCATGGTGGGTAAATAAAGTGGTGTTACCAGATTCACAGGAGCTGCAAGAAAAGTTACAAATCAAGTTGCAGCTAGATACCTCCCAAAATAATGATGATACAGAGGAACCACAATCTCCGACGGATCAATTGGAGGTACGATCCAAGTCAAGAAGCCCTTGGAGAACAGGTGTACATGAAACACCAGATGAAGTACAAACTAGTCAACCGGAAGAGCAAGAGCCTTCACAACCTCAAGTGCGACGGTCTAACAGACATAGACGACCAAATCCAAAGTATATAGATGCTGCCTATGCTGAGGTCAAAGAGCCAGCTAACTTTGATGAAGCATCAAAGAGTCCAGAGTGGAGAAAGGCCATGGAAGAAGAGATTTTGGCATTTAAACAAAATCAAACTTGGAATTTAGTGCCAAAACCTGAAGCTGTTAAACCCATATCCTGCAAATGGGTTTACAAGTTAAAGATTCGCCCAGATGGTACGATCGAGCGATACAAGGCTCGATTAGTTGTTCATGGGTTTGCTCAGAAATATGGCATAGATTATGACGAGACGTTCAGTCCAGTGGCAAAGATTACTACAGTTCGTGTCTTACTAGCCTTAGCCGCAAGTAAGTCATGGAAATTATGGCAGATGGATGTGAAGAATGCTTTTTTACATGGAGAACTTGATCGTGATATTTATATTGATCAACCCCAAGGATTTGTGAATCATGAAAAGTCAGAATACGTGTGCAAGTTGAAGAAGGCATTATATGGCCTGAAGCAGGCACCCAGAGCATGGTACGGAAAGATTGCTGAGTTCCTAGTACAAAGTGGTTATCATGTTGCCCCAGCAGATTCGAGCGTGTTCGTGAAATCTCAAGGGGGAAAATTATCAATTGTCCTTGTATATGTAGATGATCTAATCATCACAGGAGATGACAAAGATGAGATTCAACGAACAAGGAAAAACTTATCAGTTCGATTTCAAATGAAGGAGCTTGGTGAGTTGAAGCACTTCCTAGGATTGGAGGTTGAAAGAACAGAAACTGGTATATTTCTTGGTCAACAAAAATATGCAAAAGATATCATTCAAAAGTATGGGCTAGCTGAGTGCAAGCCGATCTCTACCCCAATGGAGCCAAATTTAAAGTTGTGTGCCTACGATGGAAAGGACTTGAAGGATACAAAAATGTATAGGCAAATAGTAGGTAGTCTTATCTATCTAACTCTTTCTAGACCAGACATAGCTTTTGCAGTAGGTGTTGTTAGCAGGTTCATGCAGAAATCGAGAAAAACACACCTTGAAGCAGTTAAAAGGATCTTGAGATATGTTAAAGGAACAATTGATTGGGGACTCTTCTACAAGAATGGAGTACAAAGCAAGGTCAGCGGCTACTGTGATGCTGATTATGCAGGAGACCATGACACCAAGAGATCGACTACAGGATATGTATTCAATCTTGGTTCAGGAGCTATATCATGGTGCAGTAAGAGACAACCTACTGTTTCTCTTTCAACCACTGAAGCAGAATATAGAGCAGGAGCGATGGCAGCACAAGAGTGTGCATGGTTGACTCAACTCATGAAGGACTTGAACCAACCAACCGAAGATGGAGTTCCATTACACTGTGACAATTTATCAGCAGTCCGTTTGGCTGAGAATCCGGTCTTTCATGCTAGGACTAAACATGTCGAAGTACATTATCATTTCTTACGGGAAAAAGTACTCAAAGGCGATATTGACATGAAGACAGTCAGGACCGAAGATCAGGTTGCAGATATATTTACGAAGAGCTTATCAGCAACAAAGATTTATGAGTTTCGGAAATCACTTGGAATGGAAAGTCGAGTTTGAGGGGGAGTGTTAGAAATCAAACTCTTTCTGGAAGTATTAAAATAAGTCCAAGATAGACACCATAAAATATGGTAGGCTGCATGTTAAGTTGTCAATAATAACATGCTGGTATTTGTTCAAAATCTAAATAAATTAAGTGGGATGGTAGAAATTAGTGTTGCAAAGTATGAAAGCAGTAATGTAAGTTGTTTTATCTGAGCCTATACTAGTTCATTTATGTACCAAGAAAAGAGTTATAATATACACCAAGAGAAATAAAAGAGAGAAACACAAGAGCTGTTTTCTTTATAGGTTCTTCAGCAGGGGTACAAATAACTTGAATGTACGGAGCTTGGAATTGATGGAGCTGCCTCTGTTTATATTTGCAAATCCTACATTACTTCAATAATTACTCATGCTTCAGTTTCTAAAAATACCATAATTCAAGACTTTAAGGAATACTCTATTACAATTTTTCTTCTAAAAAGGTAATTTTTTTTAAAAAAAATTATGCATTTCTAGTTCCAGGTGAATTAAAAATCATTAAACTGGATTCACGCAAATTTTTGTTTCATAAGTCATATTAATATAGTTTCTAGCAAACTAAAATTCATAAACTTAAAATCATGAAACTAGTTCCTAGCTATTTTAGTTTCACATTTCACCGTAAGCTATTTCCCTTATAACGAACTAAAAACCTTCAAGTTTTCATGCTTTTGGCGGCAATTTGTTTTATTAATTAATGTTGCAAACTTTTTTAAACATAATACATACCATTTTATTTATATTTTGTTTATAGTTTTTATTGGTCGCTCATTTTTTTGCACTAATTTAAAATATTTTGACATCATAATTTAAAAAATATTTTTCTAAATTTTAGTATACGTTTTACATTCTTTTTAAAGATAAATTTTTTAAAACTAATTGTTTAACTGATCCTAGGCATAGTTACAGATTTCGAAAATCAAAATTATCTGGTTAAGATATCAATTTGTGATTTTTTTTTAAAATCGAATAATTATATGCTATTTATCAGGAATCCGTTAAATTGTACAAATATTTCTGACCATTAAATTTTCATGCTTTTGGCCACAATATTTTTATCAATTCATTTTGGAAAGCAAAAGAAAATAGATAAAATAGATGTCTCATGCAACTTTGGAGAGTCCAACTCTTACTTACCAAGAGTTTAACCCCAGCAACCACAACTATCTGATAGAAGCCTTGATATATTACTTCCGCTAAAACCCAGATAGCTAAAAAGATACCGAAAACAATAAACAGAAACTGATTGCCTAATATGACTTGGCTAAAATATCACGAGTCCATAGCAGCCAACGTATCCTAGAATCACGGTCACCCCCCAAGGCCTTACTGCTTACAATACTAAATCTCATCCAACCCTTTAAACCCCATTTTTCTCCACATCACCAACATTTCCAACAGCCGGCAAGCCTATACTCACCATGTATGTGTTCACTCATTTCGATATCCCCATACCAACATCTACAACTGCTTCATTTCCATTCTCCCCGACAGTCTCTCTGGAACCAACTCAAGACCATTCTGCCCATTTTCCATTTTCAAGAGCTCTTCAGCACCATTATTTGCAACATTACCAGCACCGTTATCCATGTCATTCTCAAGAACCTGCACAGGAGGGTCAACAATTTGATCTGCCACAGCAATCGGGTCAACATCCCCCTGCAAAACTGCTTTAAAATGAGCCTCATAATAACCCAACCCTATATCATAGTGCCAAAGCTCATCAACTCTCCCAAATGGTTCTTCAATTATCACCATTCCTTTCAGTGGTTCGCTCCATATTCAGCTAAATAAGAAGCAAGCATATTATCCTCATGATCAACCAAGCGAAGATTTATATTGAAATTATCATCTGCACGCCTTTGGTTCAGTTGTTGCAGAATAAACTCATGCTGAGGAGGTCCTCCCTCCATAGTTGAGTTAAACAATATCCAGTAAGATTCCACATGATCCACCTCAACCACTATATTAGTATAGTCTTTGTAAAAGGCTTTTTTGAAGCCTTCCATAACAGCATTAAACTCATTTTTTCTATCCTCAAAGCCTAAAGATCTTGCAGTCAAATGCAAAATAACTCCCTTACTGATTCGAAACACCGTCCCAATACCTGAGTGATTATCATTTGGCAAAGCAACTTCGGAGAAGAATGAATGAATATTGCACTTTATCATCCCTGGAATAGGCACAACGCGCATTGACGTTAACATTTTTTTACTCCACTGTATCTTGATGAAAAACCCAAAGAAAGGTAAAAGAACCAATGACTCTCCTAAATACGATTGAACTATATTTGAACTGTTGGGAGAATTTATGATATATTGGGCTAAGAAAATGATGCAAAATCAGGAGTTTTGATGCCGATTAGAGCTAGTCGGAGTCCGGAAAAGCTCGTCGGATTCTTGGTTTAACCCCAGTTTCCGGCCGGCTTCAATCCCGACCCGGGAGTTCTTCACGACCCGTTTGCCTGATTTTCTTGACCCGGTTTTAATCTTCTAAAACCCAAATCCTAAATTCAAACTCTGTTTTTGGGATTTAACTCTGTTTTTATTCAATTTTAATTTCCATTTTCTTGATTATTTACAATATGAGGGTTGATTTTGATCTTAGCAATAGATTCTAGGCTGTATAAGTTTTATTTTTGTATATAGAACGTTCAGTTTTGATGCATCGTCAGAAAATGATCGAGTTCGCAGGATTTTATGTTGTTTTGACCGGAGTTTACGATTCTAATATCGTTTGATTATGATTGAACTGTATTTGAACTGCTGGGAGAATTTGTGATACGTTGGGCTAAGAAAATGATGCAAAATCAGGAGTTTTGATGCCGCTTGGAGCTCACCGAATTCTGGGTTTAACCCAGTTTCCGGCCGGCTTTAAACCCGAGCCGGGAGTTCTTTACGACACATTTGCCTGATTTCCTTGACCCGGTTTTAATCTTCTAAAACCAAAATCCTAAATTCAAACTCTATTTTAGGGACGTAGATCTGGTACACGACATGTTTAATAGCAGGGATGCAAATCTCATCTTAACAATCCCAATTCGAAGCTCACAGGCCGATACTTGGTATTGGAGGAAGGAGAAAATGGGTCACTATTCAGTTAAGAGTGCTTATGCAGCTTTGATCGAGCAAAGAGGTTTGCAAGTATCTAGTGCAAATTCGGGGTTTTGGAGAAAATTATGGAACCTAAAAATTCCATTAAAAATTAAACATTTCTTGTGGCGTGCTTCATCAGATGTATTACCTACAAAGGAGCAACTACGAGCTAAAAGAGTGGAGGTGTGTGCTCTATGTCCAGTATGTAATCTGACACTGGAAAGCACTTTTCATATTCTAGTTGGTTGTGAGTTCGCAAGTTCATGTTGGAACATAGCAGGATACACAAATGGGCAGCAAGGAGCAACTAGTTTTGTAGAATGGTTCGATGGAACCTTACAAAGATTTAAAAGAGATGAGATACATGTTATAAGTATGATCAGTTGAGCATTATGACAAAACAGAAATGACATTGTTTGGAAGCAAAAAAGCAAGGAGCCTAAAATAGTAGTTGAATTAGCTATTCTTGTCCTTAACCAATGGCAGGATGCACAAGATAAGTCGTTTGATCTTTCGTTTGGATTTATGAACCAGTCAGACGGCGTAGTGCAATGGAAGCAACCAATCGAAGACAAGGTTAAGGTCAATACTGACGCAGCTTTATTCGAAGACTCTGGGCAATATAGCTTTGCAATGGTAGCAAGGGATCATAAGGGAGATATGC
Source organism: Apium graveolens (assembly GCF_009905375.1). NCBI lineage: Eukaryota > Viridiplantae > Streptophyta > Magnoliopsida > Apiales > Apiaceae > Apium > Apium graveolens. The sequence continues at coordinate 58,202,721 of NC_133650.1, forward strand.
TGGAAGCTAGAACATGTTGTAAGCAGGGCACTGTAACTCCAGAAATGGCAGAGGCCATTGGCGTAAAGGAAGCTCTCAGCTGGGTGAAGAATAAAGGGTGGACAAATGTAGTAATGGAGTCTGATTGTCTCCTACTAATTCAAGCAATCAGGTGTTCTTCAGTTCATTTGTCGTACTTCGACACTGTGGTAAAGGAATGCAAAAAACTTTTATGTGATTTAGGAGATCGAAATGTAATCCTAAACTTTGTTAAACGATCTGCGAACAAGGTGGCTCATTACTTAGCGAGACATACTAGTTCTTTAGCTGATCGTACTTGGAATCAGGGTGAGATTAACCCGGAATTCCAACTTGTTTTGTTCGAAGATTTAAAGTATTAATGAAATTTTCTTTGCTGGCAAAAAAAAAAAAAATTCAAACTCTATTTTTGGGATTTTCCTTTTAAAAATAATTCAAAAATCATTTTTAAATTCTAAAAAATTATTTTAAATTCAAAATTAATTTAGTTAATTATTTTAAATAATCAATTAAGTTTTTTTAATTCCAGGAAATTATTTTCTTCATTATTTTCAAAAATCTAAATTTAATTTAATTATTTATAATTCATTTTAATTAATTATTTATGGATTTATTTAATTGATTAATTCATTAAATTAGTTAATTTTATTTATAAATATTTAAATAAAATGTAATCATTTATAATTAAGCCAAATAATGATTTAAAAATCATTTTGAGCTTTTAAAAATTATATAAAGGTATTTAAATTTAATTAATATTATTATTCATTGAATTATTTTTATTTTATTCATAATAAATAGATCGTTTGTCCGTTGAATACGAAATGAACGCGTCTAGACTCAGAAAAATATTATGCTTCTATTAAAAATACTTTCGAGACATAAAATCTTTCGTTTCGAAAGGTCTCTTGATTTTATAAACGTTTCTTAGTCGCGTAAATATCGAAAAGTCGTATTTCGACTCGATTTTAATTTTAAGCATGTCGAGTCGAATATTTTGACGAACTGAATCATATGTTACATGAATTATGTGATACGTGCCTTATGTGTTAACATGTTATATGAATTGTGAGTTCACGTGTCTTTTAAACTTTATATGATTAGATGTGATCCTTATTTGTTATTACCGGGCGGGTTGATGATAAGGATAAATATACATAATAGAAAATTATATATATTGTCGGGTAACTGAAATAATATCTTTTACGATGGATACACATAGTTCGAGTCATTCAAACCCAGATAGTGATAGGAAAGGTAGAGCCTGACAATGTATGGGGAATGAGACGAGTAAATGCAGAATATAAGTGAATATAGAGTAATGATTGAAAGTTAGAAAGTGGGACAATTGAGGCAAGTATTTCTTTCCAATTCTAAATTCAGAATAGTTAAATATTTTTATAATTCATTGCAATGAATCTTAATCATGCAAGTATCCTTTATTATTATTCATTCATTATTATTGATTAATCTCCTGAGCAAATACCTATTATTCCGGGTTATTTGTGAATCTTGAATTATGATGTTTTAATTAAAATGGTTTAGCATCAAAATACTCTACGGACTGGATGGTTATGATAAGGGCCAGGGATGGAATGGACCCCGAGGGCCGGAAATGTACTGGACCCTTTGTTTATTGAGGGCAGAACGGGTCTGGGTACTCGATATGATGTGGGTCTATGCGGATGGGCATAGGTCCGTACTATATTCTGACTGATCAGCAGAGTATAGTCCATATGTTAGTTTTAGTGTCTAGTCTAATTTATTATTGATCGCCATTAATGACATTCCTTCCTTGAAAGTTTCATGATTATAAAACCGAACAAATAATTAATTTAGGAGATGAAACAGAGAATTGTTCAATATCCTTTTTCAGAGAAGTATGATGTATGATTAAAGACTAAGAAAAACCGATATTTTATTCGCTCAACTGTTTCAGATAAATAAAGATGTTTGTAAAATCATATAAAGATTGTTTTCAGGAGTTTCTTTTGATAATGATACCTGAAAACCAATTATGATACTTGTTGGGCATTTTTGGCTCACTCTTACTTTGTGAATTCTTATTTCTTTTAGTATCATATGAGGATAAAAATGAATAGCTCATAATAGCCAACAAAAACAGGACAAATCCCAGCTGCAGAAAGTTGGAGATTTCAGAGTTATTAAAACGAGGAAGATGGTTAAGAGGTAATAATATTTGAGTAGTTGTTATAAAATTTAGATGTTTAGATTCTTGTTTCATACCATAACTTGTAAACGATCTGAAATGAAGGGGTCATCTGTATATTTATTTTAATATACGGGTTAATATTATTTAATGATATTTGGTAACACCCAATCCTGACCCCGAATTTTGGGGATGTTACACTATGCCCATTACGCACAACTATCTTCACACCACGAGGAATAGAAGGACCATATTATGCATATAAAGCATGTGGCAAAATCTATGGATAGTAAAAGGATACATCAATTAACTAGATTTATAAAATCGGAGCAATACTATGTTACGATGACAGTAAACATACCAAATAGTTAGAACGGAAATCAGAATCCATCACACTCAACGCAGAAGTTGAAATCATTTCCATGTCTACAAAAGCATATGCAAGAAGTAAACTAATGTTCAATGCAAGTGAAAGATGTTAGATGAAGAGTAGACACAACTATAGGAGGAAGCGTAGATTCTTACCTCTGCAGTAGTATTATTTGAAGCAATGACTTGAAAGATTATTGTCGAATATTAGAAGAGGCAGAGATATACAAATGTAACTTTATTTGTAAGCAGTTTACAAACAGAGTTAGTGTAGTTTTCAACCGTTATAATTTTAGATGACGTCTATGCAGTTAATAAGTAGATTTAGTCTGGTGGTAACAGTTCTTTGTGTACAAGGCCCAAGTTAATTAATTGTAATTACACTATGTTTGAAGATCAATATAATTTTAAAATTTAAAAATATTCTTCAAGTTAATTTGTTCCCCAATTGATTAAAATGATTTGAGCCAATTATCATTTACCACATTATACTAAATTATGCGACCCAAATTTTGTAGACCAATGTTGTAATTTTTATATTTTTGTGATAGGACTTGACTTGACAAAATTAAAGAACTGTCCCTTTTACTGATCTTTTCATTACATAATTTTAGATATAAAATTATCCAATTTTTAGCTGTAATCATTTCATGACATAATTTTAGAAAAATGCTTACCATAACACAAAGATACAAGCATTGTGTAGATCTTGTAAATGGTTTGATTGTCAGCTTTGCACATTAAATGTTAAATTAAAAATTTTATCTGATAATAGTTGTACTTTTTTAATTAAAAGTCTATAACATATTTATACAAAACCACATGTATATCACTCTATTTCTTATCATTCTACATAAGGGTTATGAGAAATATAGCTACTAAGTAATCCATAGTGCATGGTTATTCTAAAGTGAGAAATGATAAAGTGATCGAAAATAAATTTAAATTTTATAAAAATAATTTTACTAATCAAAACTTAAGAAAATTATACGAGTAATTGTTGTCTTTATGTTAGTTTAAAGGATTTCATGTCTACCGTATGCTTTTCACATTACTTACATTCAGTTTTCTTATTATTTTTTATTTTAGGAGATTCCTTATCGATATAATCGAATTGAATCCAATTTAACTTTTAACCTTCTATATTGCTTAGTTGATCTTCTTAAAATTTCAAATATTATCCCATAAATTAGTAAATCAAGGTTTTATAACCAACAATTGAACTTTTTTATTTGTTTGTCAAGTTTGCACGTTAAATGTTAAATGAAAATTTTCGTATGAAAAGAGCTGTACTTCTTTAATTAAAAGTTTGTAACATATTTAAACAAAACCGTCTAAAAGCAATCTATTTCATCATTCTACATAAGGGTTATGAGAAATAGAACTATGAAGTAATCCATAGTGCATGGTTATTCCAAAGTGAGTAATGATAAAGTAATGGAAAATAAATTAATTTTTTAAAAATATAATTTTACTAATCAAAACTTAGGCTATTTATACGGTTCACTTTTATATTTATATTGTTTGAAAAGATTTCATGTCTACAGTACGCCTTTCCCATTACTTACTTTTAGTTTTGATAAGATAGGCTATTTTAGGAGATTCCTTATCTTTTAGTCAAATTGAATACAACTTAACTTTTAACCTTCTATATTTGTGCTTAGTTGATCTTCTTGAAATATTTCTGTTATTTACTAACAATCAACTTAGGTTATTTTGTAGGGGGTTGAATACGAATTAAAATTTTTAATTTAATTATTATTTGGGAGATAAAACATGAACATAGATGTTTTAAATTTTTAGGTGGTTTATTTTTTGACTTTCCACCTGAGGTTTATTTGAATAAATAATATGTTATAGTAACAAATATAGTCTCACAGCTGCGGTTTACAGTATTTCACTCAGAGGAAGATATTTCTCTCTAAAGCTCTCTGAGAATGTAAAACCTATTTTTTAAGTTAAACATCTACTTCTACTTGGTTTATATATCACCAAGTTACAGTACTTGCTAGAAAATGCATAACACAGTCTTCAAGGTCCAACAAGGTTGCTTCTTCATTCTCATTCTCGTGACGCTTGACAAATGAGGCTGGATTGTATCATGATATATTTCTTTGAATATACCTCCAATCTATCTTGCATAAAAATGGCATGTTTCTTCTTCTTCTTCTTCAGCGTTCAAGATCACATACAAAGTTTGACTTGGCTTCTCATTTTCTATTCTGAGATTCCTAACAACCCATGAGCAATGACAGTCCGAGGTTTTGACCAATTTCACGTCACTATCAGTAGCTGTGTATATTCTTAGCCATTGATAGTCACTAGCTACAGAATTTCTTAGCCATTAGAAGTCTCTTGCTGCGGCTTTCCCGGGACATTGATAGTTACATGCTTAGTAGTTAATGGGAAGACCTAGATAGAAGTTGATTCTATTTCCTTATTTAGCAGTCGAAGAATCACTTCACTTAATTCAAATTACATGGCATTAAATATTTACACTTAGCCACCCTATTCTAGATTATTTATTCAGTCAACTTGACTTCTGAATGAATAATTGCATTGCTATCTGTTTATAGGAATCTCATAGAAAATGTTATATAGACCCTATCAATTGATGGTTTACTCCTTCAGTGACAATCCCTTAGGATGATTAGTCATAAAAGGTTACAAATTGCCTTAATATAAGTATGTAATGTGATTTGTTTATCATTAGGATTTAGGCTTGATTCCTAACAATCTCCCCCCAATTTATGACTGATAGAATAACATCCATAAATTAAAGCCCTGATGATAACAAAACACATTCTAATATATAGACATTAAATGTGCAAAAATATGTTATGTTAAGCTACTAATAAATGAGGTTTACAAGGAAATAGTTTTGAGGAAAAGATATTACTATGAAAGTAGCTCCTTCCACCTGAGCATGTGAGAGAATGATATCTTCTAGATTCTTTTGCTATTTGAAATTTCAATCCGTCCTTTTAGAAAATATCCCTTCATCCTTCACCTAGACAATTTAGTCTCCTCATAGAAATATTGAATCTTCATTGATTCTCTGAAATGTTAGACTTCTGACAATTTCTGACTCTTTTTGAGTCTGAGCATGTCTTCATGTCAAGGATATTATCCCTTTTTCAATAATTAAAGCAGAGGTTACAAGTTGCTATTTCCTTTTCTTGAGGTCAAACACTGGCGTTGTAGAAAGTTTTGAGATGTAATGTAACTTACTAAATGTTAGAAATATGATGTAGGCTTGACGATATTTTACCATAACACCTTAGTAGATTTAATTAAGTGTAGTTGTAGCTTTCAACGGATAATCTTACTCTGTCATCCGTTGAAAGAGTAGCTTATGTTGAAATAAGTTTTTGTAGCACATTCCTGTATACTGTAATATCTTAGAGAAATAGAAGTTGTAGGATATTCTAAGTCATGTTGGCTACTAGAATGATATGCAAAATAGGTTGGCTAATTGTAAATATTAGATGCCTTGTAATTTTGCATAAATGAAATTGAGTCAACTGCTATGGAAATACGTTCAACGGATGTTTCTAGAAGGCTTCGACCGATGACCCAAGTTTCAATGAACGGATGATAGAATAGAGTCTCGAGGGATAATAAACAGAGTCTCGACGGATAACAAATTCAAACAGGAGTTGATATTGACTTGACAGTCACATGGGTTGATTGTATACAAAAGGAATGTCGCAGCCTATAATAAGGATTATGAAGATCAAGAAGCATTTCCATTTCCATGCAAAACAGGGACGTTCAAAGATGCCATATCTATCTGGATTGCATTGGAAAGAGAAATGTAAAAACATGTGATTAAACCTAGATAATATACGTTTGTGTTATTTTATAACACATGGAACTTGGTGATATATAAACCAAGAGTAGCAAGAGTTAAAAATAGAGATTAAGAAAATCAAAACAAGTAGAATAAGAGAGCATTTATAAGCTGTATCTTTAAGAACTCTCAAGTTTTAGTTTATAAGAACTCTTATAAGCAGCTGTGTACTTTTGCATCACAGAGATATTCCACATTTATATATATCTCAGGTGGAAATAACAATCCACCAGAAAGTTTTAAACATCCATGTTTATTTACTTTGTGTTTAAATACTTGAATATTTCTTATCCGCAATCAGCCTATTCAGACATTATCATATTTATATCTGTAAGAATTTTTAATTTCTAAAAAAAATCAGAATTCCATTCAACCCCCCTTTTGTAATTCTGTAGTTAGATTGTTTGGGAATAACAATTGGTATCAGAGCATGCTCTTGACACACTAAGAGTTTAAAAATCAAAACAACTAACAACATGAGTAGGAAGGATGTTGGAGTGAAAATACCTTTTCCTTTTCTGGATAAAGACAACTATCACCACTAGAAGGTGAAAATGCACCTGCATCTTCTCTCTCAAGATGAAAGATATGTTAATTACATTGAGAAAGGCCCTCATATTCCTCGAAGAGCTGCTACAGATACTGAAGGAGTTGTAGGCAATGAGCAAAGCATTCCAAAGCCACAATCAGAATGGAGAAATGAAGACATTGAGCAAGTGCATAAAGATAAAAAGGCTATGAACATTCTGTTCAATGGTCTTGATGGAGATATGTTTGACAATGTCATCAACTGTAAAACTGCTAAAGAAATTTGGGATACAATTCAAATCATATGTGATGGAATTGAACAAGTGAGGGAAAACAAGATGCAACTTCTAATACATCAGTATGAGCACTTTTATTTGAAAAAAAGTGAATCTTTAAGTGACATCTTTAGTAGATTTCAAAAACTACTAAATGCACTAAAGCTGCATGGAAGATTCTATCAGACAAAAGATTCAAATATCTTGAATTCCAATTTTCAATGAAATAAATGCATTCCTCTGTATTTTGTTGTGCTCAGCGAGTGGATAAAGCCCAGGATGGGAAGTCGCATCTTTTTCAGAGTTGATTAGATCTCTACCAAAAGAATGGAAGCCTATGATTGTCTATCTCAGAAATCTCAAGACTATATAGAATTCTAAAAACTTATGAGCTTGAGTTGGAACAAGATGAGCAGATAGAGAAAGGAAGGAAGAAGGGAGGATCTATAGCTTTGGTAGCTGAACAAGAGAGAGTGAAAGAGATGAAGATTGAAGCTGTGGAATCTGCACCAAACTTTAGGGTTTGTGAAGGCAAAGAAAAGGGATAGTGGCTGAGCATGAAGATCATCTCAGTCAGGATAAAATGGAGGACATAGATAAATATCTATCTTTCCTATCAAGAAGGTTTGTTAAGCTCAAATTTAAAAAGAATTTTGGAGCAACCAAGCCAAATAGAAACATGGTGGATAAATCCAAATTCAAATGTGGCTTGAGTGGTCATTTTGCAAGTGAATGCAGAAAGCCTGATTCTGAGAAAAAGAAGTTTGAGCCTGTAGATTACAAAAAGAAGCACTTGGAACTGCTCAAACAAAAGGAAAGGGCTTTCCTGACTCAAGAAAATGACTGGGCAGCTGATGGGGTAGATGAAGATGAAGTAACAAGCTATGTCAATCTAGCTCTAATGGCCAAATCAGAAGAAACAGAGGTTTCCTCAAGCAATTAGGTAATCACTACTAATCTAGCACACCTTTTTAAAGGTGAGTGTAATAATGCTATAAATGACATGTAAATAGAATTATATCACTTATGTATTACACTTAAATCACTCACTAATGAAAACACAAAATTAAAGAAAATAATCTATTTTTAAGTGAAAGAAATGCTGTGCTAGAAACTCAATTTGTTGAGTTTGAGAAACTGAAGATAGAGTGTAGAATTGCTAAAGAGGAACTGACTGAATCTTTGAAGAAATAGGAGATTTCGAGAAAGCAGTTTGAACGAGAGCAAGAGGTAATCAAGGCTTGGAAGTCATCAAGAGATGTACATACCCAAATTGCTAAAGTTCAAGGTATAAAATCATTCGATGAAGAATCCTGGAAAAAGAGCAAGGAGGAACTGGATCCTACTTTGGTAGAAGGATTTTCAACGGATGTGGATTCAACAGATAATAAAGATTATCCGTCAAAAAATAAACAGGATTTTTAGTCGAAAGACAAGGAACCACATCCGCCGAATGAATGAAAACCAATTTGAAAAGCCAAGCCATATAAACTCAATGAGAAATATGGATCAGTTTCCAAGAACTTTGCTACATGGGAATCAAGTCAAGTCAAGGAGAACAAAATAGTTAATGTGGGGCATCTGTCAATGAAGCAACTGAATGACAGATTGGAAAAAATTGAGGTTAAGGCAGAGTTCAAAAAGAAAAATAAAAGGAGTGGGAAAGTAGGAATTAACAAACATAACAACTACATACCTGATAAATATGCACCTAGAAAAACCTGTGTTAAGTATGGCAGTGTTAATCATTTGTGTAATAACCCCAATTTTTGAAAATATTTGAAACCCTAATGAATAGTAACTTTTTGTTGATGATGCTGATTAAGGAAAATTATCAAACCACACTATATAGGAGTACTGTTATGGAAATTCTGAGATCGTATTAGTATTCTATAAAGTAAATGAGTGTATGTAAAGGTCATCAGAATTCGGATTCGAACAGTTTGATTTTTCCCGAAAATTCACCAGATACCGAAAGGATTAAGTATAAGGTAACATAATTAAAATGAATTTTATTTAAGGATTATAGCAGAGGATCATTAAAGGAATATAAGATATTAATAAAGGTTCAAGGAAGCCCAAGTAATAAGATCCCGGATATGATCCCTCAAACTATTAACGAGAACGAGAGTTAAGCGAACTGTAAAACAAATAAGCTACCAAGAGACAAGCTTGTAGAAGAAGTCAAGGATTATGATATCATCAAACCATAAGGGATTGACACATGGCAAGAAAGTGATGCATGATGGATGATGTCATCAAGGGAGAAGATATTTATGAAAAGATCAATTATAGCCAAGTGTTTTAACCTTGGTTAAACCTAGGTTAAGGTAACCAAGGCCAAAAACACCACACAAACTCCAAGGAAATCAAAGAAGCTTTTCCATTTCTCCATTTCATCATTTTGCTTACGGCCAAAATAATACCAGCATCTTCAAACTGCCATATCTCCTTCAATACTCACTCAAATATTGTGTTCTATAGCTCGTTGGAAAGTTATTGAGATGGCCTAAAACTCTGGTTCATAAGTCTCATCCAATTAATCATGGTAAGACCCTCAGTTTTACAGTTCTTTCAATTGGACTAATTGTAACTCCAAAAGTTCTAACTCATTTCTTGAACTCCTTTGCAAGTTTGAACATGATAAACATAGATCAAGGCTCTCTTAAGGTTTAAAATCGCTTGTTAGTGGTTTAAGCATCTAAGGAAGGTATAAACTTCAAACCCTAGCTTTGATTTTATGATTCCATTAAGTTTTATTGAAGCATTGTTAGTATTAAGGCTTGATCTTTGATTATAAGTAATTTTGGTGGATTTGTATTGGTTTTGAGTATTGGTTTTGAGTATTGGTTCTTTGATTGGTTGGATAAATTGGTAAAACTTGGAGTTGGGGACTGAGTTTGTATTATGATGGTTGAATATTGTTGTGTTGGTGGTTGTGAGTGAATTGATGAGGATTTAGAGTGGTAATTAAATTGGAAATCACGTAAACATAACCGTCATAATGCCCGTTTGGATATAGACTGTTGTGCTTAGTATTTGTAGCAGAAATCTCACTGACCATACTGTAATCTTGCCATGTTTAGCTAGATCATGTCATAAGTTTCATTTTGGTATGTGGTTCACGTAGATCCGACTTACGGTTTAGGAGAAATGATCGTTTTAAGTAACGGCGTTTTGCGAACGAACCTTTACCCCTCGCCTAACTTTGAAACTTTGTTTAAGGCTCTTAAAAGACTAATTAGATTACGAAACAATTATGTAAGGTGGATTAGGCAGTTGGTAAAGTACTCACGAAAGAGTCGCCTTAAAACTTTTAATGGTTAATTTTATAAAAGTGGTGGAGCTGAGGGTACTCGAGCGACTTATGTAAATTATTAAGCGCAAAAGCGAACGCTAAGGTCTAAGTGGATAAAGTCTAGTTTCTTAAGTGACTGTGGTTTAATTCCGGCTTATGTTGTTGTTCATAGGTTATCAGACCCACTTTAAGCTTAAGTCTACCCCGGAACACTCAAACAAGTTTTCTACCCGTTATACTGTTTTTGTGATGTAAATATATTAATGCATTATCTTGAGATAAGTGCATTGTTGTTATTAGCAAGTCTTGTGATATATTGAAGCATGTTGATATGATATATATATATATATGCATGCCTTTTTCGGAATCTTGATATTATATTGTTGATTCAATTGCTTATAAACTGCATAATACCTATGCTAGAGATAAATAGTACTTGCGTATACCCTTAGTATAGTGGACCCATAGTTTAACATTTTTCTAAACCGGGAGGCGATGTTTCCGAGTATATATATATATATATATAGTTTTCAAAACTATTAATCAAATAATGGTTATTCGATAGTTTTAAATTATAAGTGAATATTAGTTTGAATATTCATTCGAGGACTTATGACTCCGTTTATTTTATTAAATAATATTCTTTATTTTTTTAAAGAATAATATTTCGTTATTCGCCAAGTATTCGAGAAATGATTGATATCGTCAATCATTCTTACCTCAAATATTTTCAGAAAGTTATTTTCAAAACTTTTACTTCATTTGCTTTGATAAAAGCTATTCGCGATTGGAATATTAATTATAACATAATATTCAGATATTATTTGATTATCTTGGAATTGAATTATTCTATCAAATCATCCTTATTCCAAACACTTTGAAAAATATTTTCGAGACTTCAAAATGATTTTAAAGGCAAGAGCGGATCCCAAAACTTGTTTTCAAATTTATGATCTTCCTTTTGAAGGGGATTTAAATACCCGCTTAAAAATCTGAGGGATCCGGCTTTGTGGTGTATTTTATATTCATGACGAGGTTGCTGTTTTGATAAAAAAATTGATTACTTGCCCAACATTCAGGAAGTAAGTCCTTCTAAATGAGTCGGCATAAGCAATAGGCCGGGGTATAGTCTATCAAAGTGTAAGTGGCTGGTTGGCAGTCCATCAACGCGTAAGAGGCCAGGTGGCGGTGTAACGCCCCCAAATCCAGGGTGAGAGGATTTGGTCGTCACTATAAAACCTCAATCCAAATTAACCTGTTAAATCAATAAATAAATGCCAACAACTCAAATATAGCATCTGTGACCCCAAACTACACCCAAGATCTTTTAAGGTTACAGTTCTAGAAACAAGAAATCTAAATTCCACAAATAAATTTTTCAATTTCTTTTTCTTTTAAAACTCTTTTCAACAAATTCCAATTCTATACTAACCCGCTAGTATAACTTCGAAAAGAAGTATACTAGGCCCAACTATAAAATAACAAAATTATAATAGAATATAATATAAATAACTTTTCATAACAGAACTTACACTAGCCCGCAAACCCTGTACCAACCACCTTCCAAGAGCTTCTTCTTTGCTTCCTCAAATTACGCGGCTAAACAGCGCAAGCTAATCCTCACTGGAGGTTAAATTTGAAAACAGGCAAGTATGAGCGAAAGAAATGCTCAGCAAGTTGATTATAGCAAATATAGGATCGTTTTGATATAAAACCGACATCTGCAATGGCGCAGAACATTTTAAAATCATAATTGTTGAAATAGAAGATTTATTAAAGAATCGGATAATTATTTCTCACTGTATTCAAAATTCTTTTTGATATTTTCGAGCGAAATTGTTACGACCAGCATTTTGTGTAATATTCTTTGCGAACTTTGTATAATATTTGAATCGATTATAAATATACCTATTTTATACACTTGTGTGAATGGAGTTGCTGCGTTATAAATTGCTTTACTCAGAATATGAATTTTTCAAAGCGATAGTTTTATTAATTGCTCCTATTTTTGATTTATAAAGAATATTCTTTACCATGGAAAATTATCTTTTAAAAATTATTTCATTCACAAATTTCAGAAGTGATCTCATAAAATTTCTAAAAATCTAAGTTATTTTATGGTATAAATTTTATAATTTTTGAACTTTTATTTTATTTTATAAAAATAGATCTTTGAAAATTAGTTGTTAAGTAATTAGAAAATTACATGAATATCCTTGCATGCAAATACCCTTCCATTCAACTAAAGGGCTAAAAAGACAATTCCAACCCCACTCACTCTCATTCTACTAGCCAATTTACCACTTTGTCCTTGCATGCAAATTTACCTAACTTTAGCTAGAAGGTTACTTTTGTCATTTACTAAATCCACTCACTTTTAGTCAAAACAAAGGTATAAAAGCAAACACAAGTATCATAGCACTTCATTTTTCACTCCACCATTCCACCCACTCCTTCCTCCTCCCCTCCCTCTCGGCTCAACCCTCCCTCTCGGCCATCCCATAGCCGAGGCCCCCATCCCCTTCTTTTCTTCATTCTTTCACTCAAACATTCATCTTATATTCAAGTAATCTTACTCCATACATGTTGTTCTTATATATTTCAAAAAGTTTAGAGTGAGAAGTTTATGTTTTGATCTTGCATGTCATAGTTTTAGTTGGAACTCAAAGTACAATCTTGATTCTCATGGATTTAAGGTTGTATTATTGAGGGAACTGCAAGGAATGGTGAAATGCCAAGCCATGAGAGTGAATCTCTTGTTTTTGATGGCCATTTCCCTTCCATTTTATTCGTCCATGACCATAAGGGAGCCGAAAGAATGGTTCTTATTGATGTCTTGTTGCCTTGATTCAATTCTTGTATGTTTTTGTGATAATGGCATGAATTTTGTAGTGAAAACTTGATAAAAACCCTTTGCATGCTAAGTGATCATTTAGTTATAGCTTATGCTAGGCTTGCATGTTGATTTTATGATAAAATTATTATAGAAATCATATGGTTTTGACTTGTAAGATTCGAAGGCATGTATGCATGTAAACAACTCATAATTTTCGGAAGTTTTTGATCATTTGGATTGATAATTGTTAGTAGGATTTAATTTCAGTTGAGTTAAGATAATGATCTTAATTTGTGATCCTTGATATGGGATGTTAATTCGTATATATTTATAAAGAAGATATAACTTGTTGTTTTTAAAAACTTGATGACTTGTAATTAGTGTAGTATGTTAACTTTTGTTTTGCTATGTTGCACCTTAGGTAATGATAATCTCCACTAAGTCAATATTGAGTGTAGGAGAGTTAGTTCAATAGATCACCTTGTTTGAGGTTTGGTTTGGGTTTTTGATTGTTGTTGGTTGGGTTTGTCAAGTAGGAATCTTGGTGAAAGGAGAGTATTAGTTTCTGCAGAAAATCAGTTTGGTACCCTGAGGTTTAGAGTGAGATTTGACCTTGTCATTATTGTGCACTTTGAGGCCCAAGTCACCAGAATCTAGAACTAGGAGTATAAAATAGGTTTTAGGTGTTTGTTGGAGGTTTGTAAGACGTTTGGTTAGGTGCACGAGTGGAAACACCAAATCTGTCCACCAGGAGACAGTTTTGTTACAACTTAGAAATGGGAAGTTTTGACCATGTCATAGGTAGACCCTCATTAGGCCCTGTTGGGCCTTAGTTAGAAGGCGTGTCAGAGGAGTTTTTTCAGCCATCATTCATTGGATTTTAGTTAGAATCATGTGTCATAGGTTAGTTTAAATCAGGACCCTTTTCTGCCCAGAAAAACAGGGGAAGCGTAGACTTTAAGCTTAGGCCTAGGGAGGCCCAAGATAGGCCCTTGAGCCACATCAGATTTGGGAGTTGGCTTATGATCAGGAGAGTCTAGTGTAAAAGTTTTGGAGGTAAAATTGAAGTGTAAGAGTGACAAATGCACCCAAGAAACCTTAGACGTCATTCTAAAATTTACCATAATGAGCACATTCACTTACCACATAGTTTTAGAGCACTTAGGAGTAAAGTTTTGGTTGACCACCATAGTTGCAAGATAGCATAAAGTAATTAGAGTGAAAGGCCCAAGTTAGGGTCAATAGGAATTGGATGGTTTAGTAAAGGCACATCGAGTTAGGATGGCAAAATTTGGAAATTTTGTCTAGTTTAGCGACCAAGTGACTTAAGTAAGTGGAGCGAGATCATACAAGCCTAGTGTTGCAATATGGCGTGTGTGATATTATTTGGTACTTAAATATGGTATGTGAGCATATGTTGCTATGTGTACTATTATGATTATAAGGTGATTGTAAATTGTGTGTATATAGGCCTAAGTGCCATTTTGTTTAAATTTTGGTTTACAAATAGGTTGAGTTGGTAAGAATATATTATAATGAGGTTATTATTATTTGTGTAGGATCTCGAGACGAGGGTAAAATTGCCATTAAGGTCGAGTGAAGCTTCCAGTTGCTCCTACCTGCCAGTCAAGTCCAGCCTTTCTCAAGGCAAGTGATTCAGCCTGCCTTATTTTTGTTTACATTGTAAGTGTGTGATAACTAGTTCATATATATGATGCGAGTATTTTAATTAACCTTGATATACATGAACCAAGTGGTTTCGAATCTATATCCGTAGTATATGAAAATGACATGAACCCTCAAGTATTTATTTCAAGTAGTTTAACTCTACTTGAAGATTGCTATGCAAGTAAATCAAAAGTCCTATCATGCTAGTATACCCAAGTAATTGTGATGTTGAACCATGTGCAAGTTATACTCAGTAACCTTATTTTAATACCTAAAAGTCAGTCATTCCTTAATGATTATCCATGATTGTTTGATAACCCTATCTTTACCCTAAAGCATGACACTCTGTTATACCTTGAGTTAATGCTCACCTTCTCTATATTTCAATACCTATACCTCATTTGGAAAAATTAATGCTTATTTTCTCTATATTTTTAAATACCTATGTCTTACCTAGAAACATTACCTAGAACCTCGTTTGACCTTGTTCCTTCATACTATCCGATAACCTTGCTAAATCTCACTGTCAAAATCCTTGTATATAGAAACCTTGCAATTTTTTTGATGAAGTATAGTCTAGTTGATCATGGCCTCGAAATTTAGTGGACCTTTTCCCTGTGCTTCAAAGTTAATCTAGAACCCTTGATAAAAATGCTCACTGTTTAAGAAATTAACCGTCACTTGGCATCAGTTTTTAATAAAATAAAAAGTTAAAATTTGGATTTCCAGTCCCAAAGGGGGACAAATATTTTATTTAAATAGTGGATCTGGACTGAGACGCAAGTCCTTTATACTCTTAATTTGTAGGCTTAAAAGTTGCCTAAGGATCCCATTAATGTTCCAGAACCCAGCGAGGTTCGGGATTACTTCGCGGCTGATCACCGGCTGTAATCCATAGCGTTATAAAATGGTTTTTGATAAAGAAATGGTTTGAATGGTTTTGTTACAAATAAAGATGCCATCACTCAAAAGTTTATCTCTTGCTATTATTAGCTCTACTTTCACATTGTTATTCTTATATCTCAATTTATGTATTGTATTGTATTGTATAACACTTGTTGAGCATTTGGCTCACTACTTGATTTCACCCTGATACTTTAACTAGCAGATATGGTTAGATTCAAGCAGACAGCGCGTAAGACTTGTGCTGTTCCAAACCCTAAACTGTAAGATCTTGGATTCAGTTTTATTTACTTTCTTTTGTTATCTACTATAATAATTTGTATAATATATTGTTAAGTCGGGGCGTGACAGGTTTTGGTATCAGAGCTACGGTTTAGAGTCCCTGGACAGCCCAACTAGGTTATTGGATATATGTATAAGTTATAGGATATTATGCGAGAGAGTAGGTTAAGCGAATCTATCATTAATACTCCCTTTACATATAAATCTATGTATTGTTTGTCAGCAAATGGCGCATTCCTCGTCATCCTCTGGATTAGCTGACACTATTGCTTTCTCTGTGTATGCTGAGTTGAGGCGCGAGTTTGACATGCTTCAGGGCAAGTACGACCGACTGTTAGATCGATTGAAGAACGTGTGCAGGATTTTATCTATCACAGAAGCATGGTAAAATAATTTTTCATGATATAAAATCCATATAATACGCATACAGATTGTGAATTAAATTGAGGGATCATTTCTAACCTTTAAAAGCGATCCAAGAATCACGAGCGGAGGTCCCTAGCAGCTGCTCCTCAAGTATGAACCACTCCACCGGTATCCACCAAGAAATCGATGTAATGAAGGAGGAGGAGGTGGAGAGAATTAGGGTTTTTGTAAATTTTTAGGTTTAGGCAAAAATAGGGTTTATAATAGTATATTTATAAGCAACATTTTCAGCTGAAAATTTTCCCATAAAATATTATTATTATTAACCCTTTATTATTCTCACTAATAATTAAAACACCTTTTAATTATTAATCCTTTTTCTAAACACTTTAGAAATAATTCTCTCACTTGATTTAATTTCCAAAATTAAATTCTTAATTAATAATATTAAGAACTTTTACTTAATTAATTTATAATCAATTAAATCTCATTTAATAAATTATTAAATTTTCCAATTAATTATTTATTTCATAAATAAATAATTATCAGTCATTATTAATTAATTCCTCCACCATTAAATCATTCTCTTTTATGGTGTGACCCTGTAGGTTCAATATTAAGCCGGTAGTAGAAATAAATAATAATAAAACTATTTTATCATTATTTATATAAATTCTCTAATTCATTAAATATGATTAATTAATTAATCATATTTATTCTACATCGTGAGGGACACTTCTCAGCATATCGCGACTATCCGGATAATATGAATTCACTGCTTAGAATACCAAGAACCCATTCAGTAAATAGGTACCGTATAATCAATTCCTTCTACCCTACAATGTCACGATTAAATACAAGGCATGAAACTTGTGTCAAGCCTATCTTATTTAATCACTTGCTTTCCCATTCACTATGCTTAGTTCTATTTAATGTAAATTAGAAAATCCTTTCTAATTTCATTCACTCTGGCCAGAGATTCCTGAACTAGCATAAGTGGATCAGCATTGTACATTCTCTTCCTTCACTGGAAGGGGTAGATCCTTTATTGATCATACACTATCTTCATGTACAAATTCCTATACCTAGTAGAGCCCTCATAATTGTCCCTGAAGACTAAGAACTAAACCAAAGCATAGTTCAGTGTACACAAGATGACTATGATGACCTCAAGTCTAAGGATACTTGTACAACTATCACTATGTGAACAACTGCTGACACGTGAGTGAACTCCATCATTTGTTCAGCTGTGTGAGTCATGTTTAGTGAACTTATTCTATAATAAGCACCTACATACTAGCTATAGTGTCACCACACAAATGTCTATGAGAACAGACATCCTTCATAATAAAGCAAACATAGTATGTACCAATCTTTGCGGATTATTAATTACCAGTTAGTAATCCTACGACCATGAACTATTTAAGTTTAGAGTTATCATCTTTTAGGTCTCATTATTATGATCTCATCACAATCCATAAAAAGCTTTACTCTAAACTGTGGTATATCTTATTTAAACACTTAAAATAGATAGAGCCCACAATAAAAACAAAACAAGTCTTTTATTAATATCAATGAAATCAAAACAGATTATATAAAAGTTATTCCTAAATCCTCATACATGATTGGACTTAGGACATATCTCGTTCAATCTCTCACTTGTACTAAAGCCAATCACTCTGGTATCTAATACCCATCTTGTCTTTATGACGATCAAAGTGACTTTGAGAAAGTGGCTTTGTTAAAGGGTCTGCTATGTTGTTATGTATGTCAACTCTCTCGACGTTGACATCTCCTCTTTCAACAATCTCCCTAATCAGATGAAAGCGCCGCAGCACATGTTTGGAATTTTTTTGAGACCTAGGTTCCTTGGCTTGTGCTATTGCTGCGTTGTTATCACCATACAACACAATAGGCTCTTCAATGCTAGGAACAACTCCCAACTCAGTAACAAATTTCCTCATCCAAACGGCTTCTTTTGCAGCCTCACTTGAAGCTATATATTCTGCTTCCGCTGTGGAGTCAGCCGTTGTAGACTGTTAGGAACTCTTCCAACTAATCGCACCACCATTCAGAGTAAACACGTACCCTGACATGGATTTGCTATCACTTTCTGATTGAAAACTAGAGTCAATATAACCCTCTATTTTCAACTCAGATTCACCACCAAAAAAAAGAAAAATGTCCTGAGTCCTTCGCAAGTACTTAAGGATGTTTTTCACTGCTTTCCAGTGGTCTTCACCTGGATTGGACTGATATCTGCTCGTCACACTAATTGAATAAGCAACATCATGCCTTGTACACAACATCGCGTACATGATAGATCATATTGCTGAAGCATAAGAAATCTTACTCATACGCTTTCTTTCCTCAGGTGTCTTAGGAGACATTTTTTCGGAAAGGGACACTCCATGGCTCATCGGTATGAGACCTCTTTTGGAGTTTTCCATGCTAAACCTTTTAAGCACTTTCTGGATGTATGTACCCTGGGTAAGACCTATCATTCTTTTAGATCTATCTCTATAGATCTTCATATCGAGAATGTAGGATGCTTCTCCCAAGTCCTTCATGGTGAAGTTCTTTGATAGCCATACTTTGACTGATTGCAGCATCGGTATATCATTTCCTATAAGAAGTATGTCATCTACATACAATACAAGAAATGTTACCGTGCTCCCACTAACCTTCTTGTAGACACATGGTTCATCTATGTTTTTGATAAAACCAAACTCTTTGATTGTCTCATCAAAACGGATGTTCCATCTACGAGAAGCTTGCCTTAAACCATATATGGTTCGCAGCAGCTTACACACTAGGTGTTCATTTCCCTTGGAAAGAAAACCCTCTGGCTGTGTCATATACACTTCCTCCTCAAGTTCCCCATTGAGGAAGGCCATTTTCACGTCCATTTGCCAGATCTCATAGTCGTAGTAAGCAGCAATTGCAAGCAAAATCCGAATTGATTTTAACAGGCGAAAAAGTTTCATCAAAGTCAATCCCTTGCCTTTGTTTGAATCCTTTTGCCACGAGCCTGGCCTTATAGGTCTCCACCTGGCCATCTGCTCCAATCTTTCTTTTGTATTCCCACTTGCACCCAATAGGCTTAACACCTTCAGGCGCCTCAACCAGAGTCCATACTTGGTCGGTATACATAGATTCCATTTTGGATTTCATGGCACTATGCCATTTCTCTGAGTCAACACTACTCATAGCCTCATTATAGGTCACAGGGTCGTCATCATCAATGATTGACAACTCATTGCCATTCTCAATGACAAGGCCATAATACCTGTCAGGTTGGCGAGACACTCTCCCTGTCCTACGAATGGGCTGTTCCACAGAAGGTTGTTCAGTCTGAACAGGTGTTTCCACTTGATCCGTAGTAGTTTGTGCTTCTTGAACTTCATCAAGTTCAATTTTTCTCCCACTGTTTCCTTCAAGGATAAACTGCTTTTCCAAGAAGGTAGCATGTCTGGAGACAAACACCCGATGATCGGTGTAAAAGTAATACCCCAAAGTCTCTTTAGGATATCCCACAAAATTACATTTTACGGATCGAGATTCCAGCTTATCTGGGTCAACTTTCTTGACATAAGCTGGACATCCCTAAATCTTAACGTATTTAAGACTCGGTTTCCTTTCTTTCCATATCTCATATGGAGTTTGAGGAATAGATTTGGAAGGCACCTTATTCAATAAATATGTCGAGGAATGCATAGCCCCATAGGAATACTGGAAGATTCGCATAGCTCATCATGGACCGAACCATGTCTAACAAAGTTCGATTTCTCCTTTCAGATACCCCATTCAACTGTGGAGAATATGGAGGAGTCCACTGGGAGACTATACCATTTTCTTTGAGATAATATAGAAACTCTCCATTCAAGTATTCACCACCTCGATCTGATCGAAGAGTTATAATACTATGTTTGGTTTGTTTCTCCACTTCATGTTTATATTTTTTGAACTTTTCAAAGGCTTCAAACTTGTGTTTCATCAAATATACATATCTAAATCTAGATTTATCATCTATGAAAGTAATGAAGTATGAAAATCCACCCATGGATTGCGTAGACATTGGTCCACATACATCTGTATATACCAATCCTAGCAAATCTGCAGCCCTCTCTCCATGTACACTAAATGGAGATTTCGTCATTTTACCCAATAGACAAGACTCGCATGTAGGATATGATTCAAAATCAAAGGGGTCAAGTAACCCTTCCTTATGCAATGTCCGCATTCTATTTTTACTAATATGACCTAGCCTACAGTGCCATAAATAGGTCAGATTTTCATCATCTCGTTTTCTTTTATTAGTTTGTTCAATCTGAAGTAAATCATGCTCTACGTCACATACATACAGACCATTATTTAAAATACCACATCCATAAAGAACATTATCTCTAAGAATAGAACATTCATTATTCTTAATAATAAATGAAAAACCATCCAAATCCAACATAGGAGTAGAAACAATATTCCTCACAATAGAGGGAACGTAATAACAATTATTCAAAATAATAGTCTTGCCCATAGGCATATGTAAACTAAATGATCCTACAAATATGGCCGCAAACCTTGCTCCATTGCTCATACGTAGAATCACCTCATCTTTTTCAAGAGTCCTACTTCCCTTTAGTCCTTGCAACAAATTGCAAATATGAGAACCACAGGCGGTATCTAATACCCAAGTAGAAATTTGACCTAATAACATATTAACTTCGATCATGAACATGCTTGAATCAGAAGCGGTAGTCTCACTACCCTTCTTCTTCTTCAATTCTGCAAGGCAAACCTTGCAGTTCCTCTTCCAGTGCCCCAACTTGTTACAGTGAAAACAAACAGCCAAATTAGGACCAGTCAACTTGTGAGCATCTAGTATGCTCCGGAGTGATAGTGCAGAAGACATGGCGAATATAGTAAATCTGTAATTGATAAACACATAAGAACACTTAGCAAATATTCAATTTCATTTTAAAACACTATATGAATCGGGTCTTTATTCATAAGTGGCTTCCACTAGTTTATCTAATTTATACAACCCCTAAGTGAAAATTAAGCATTCATAATGCTAGTGGGAATAGGGATCCTACATTCCATCACACAACCTCGGCTGTAGCACGAAACGTCATGTGATGTTCAATAGGCAGACAACTCTTGTCAATTACATCTTATATTATTCTCTAATATAACTTTAGCCTCTTGAATAATTGAGTCACGGCTGTAGCACGACAAACACAATATTCTAAGTCAAGTCTAACCCAACATTTCGTACAATTGAATCAGTCTCCAACGGCCCACGGCTGTAGCACGTAACGACCTTTAGATTCTAATTCAATGTACACATCTCTATGTAATAGACAAGTATTTCTTATTTCGAAATCAAAGCCCTCGGCTGTAGCACGAAACGACAATGATTTAAAAATAAGAACCACTTTCTATCATGTTGGAAGGGTATGACCGACACAAGCCCGTTGTGTCATTGGCCAATTACTACTTGATATTATTTAATTTTAGAGGGATTATATTACGTTACAATCATAATCATATTATAAAGAGATTCTTCCTTTTAAATTAAATATTTCAAATCAATAACCGATAATCAGATGATTCCCAGATCGGGTGGAGCATT
The DNA here is from genome assembly GCF_009905375.1 of Apium graveolens. Taxonomy (NCBI): domain Eukaryota; kingdom Viridiplantae; phylum Streptophyta; class Magnoliopsida; order Apiales; family Apiaceae; genus Apium; species Apium graveolens. The sequence continues at coordinate 58,224,922 of NC_133650.1, forward strand.
GTCAAGATGCGTCATTTAATAACCCTTTCTTACAGATAGAAATCTGTTGTTGACAGAATCATCCTTTTTCTCAATATTGAAAATTCATATTCAATTACGTGTTTCATAAACACAGGAATCTCATGATCGTATTCATAATATTTATATTAAGGTCATGAAACAATTTCACTATACTAGATTGTCTAACAAACGCCTTATGTTAATTAACTTCACCTAAATCTATCATCGCATGATAAACTAAGCATATATCACATATATAAGCATGAATAAACGTAAAGGTAGGCATGTTAAATCATGTAGCATATTGGTCTAAGCATTATACATCTCTATGTATCACATGAGACATTTAAAAGTAATTAAAACAGTTAAAAACATGCTTTAAAACATTCTGTTAGCTATAAACAGTCCGAAACAATTTCAGAAAATATCATATAATATACCATTGGATGCGTCTCGAAAAGACGAATCTAACGGCACCAAGCACGCCCCATTCTGACACTCCACGCGCCCTCACGCGCCCCGAGAAGGTAAGCGACGCGCCGCCACGCGCACATGCGCTGTCAGGCGCGTGTCTGACTGTCCTCCACGCACACACGCGCCTCACGCGCCCAAAACCCTGAGTTGACGTCAGCATGACGTCATCTAATGACATCAGCATGACGTCAGCACTACGCTGACCATTGACCCGCACATGTCTGACACGCGCCGCGCGTGATACACGAGCGCGTGAGCCCAACGCGCGCATGCCAGACGCGTGGTCCTCTCCCCTGTTCTGACAGTCGCTGCCGCCTTTGCTTTGCACAGAAAATTGTGCTGTCGGCGTACCTTTTTCCGTGCCATCACACCATAACAGTGCTCTTGAAAAGCACAACAACCAGAATATATATATATACTAATAGATTATATATATATATTTATAATTACGAATTTAATTAAAACAACTTCAAAAATTCATAACAATTAATCCATACATCATAAAATTATGAAAAAAATACCCAGACGATCTACAACACTTGTAGAACCCAGATCTACAGTCAAAATAATTCTGAGAAACAATTTCTAATCAGTCATAATTAATCCATGATATAACTTGTAAAAATCATAATTAATTCATACAAGCACATAAAATTCTGAATTTTTTATCACATATCTATATGCATACAACCTATGCTCTGATACCATTGTAGGATTTTATCTATCACAGAAGCATGGTAAAATAATTTTTCATGATATAAAATCCATATAATATGCATACAGATTGTGAATTAAATTGAGGGATCATTTCTAACCTTTAAAAGCGATCTAAGAACCACGAGCGGAGGTCCCTAGCAGCTGCTCCTCAAGTGTGAAGTACTCCACCGGTATCCACCAAGAAACCGATGTAATGAAGGAGGAGGAGGTGGAGATAATTAGGGTTTTTGTAAATTTTTAGGTTTAGGCAAAGATAGGGTTTATAATAGTATATTTATAAGCAAATTTTTCAGCTGAAAATTTTCCCATAAAATATTGTTATTATTAACCCTTTATTATTCTCACTTATAATAAAACACCTTTTAATTATTAATCCTTTTTCTAAACACTTTAGAAATAATTCTCTCACTTGATTTAATTTCCAAAATTAAATTCTTAATTAATAATATTAAGAACTTTTTCTTAATTAATTTATAATCAATTAAATCTCATTTAATCAATTATTAAATTTGCCAATTAATTATTTATCTCATAAATAAATAATTATCAGCCATTATTAATTAATTCCTCCACCATTAAATCATTCTCTTTTATGGTGTGACCCTGTAGGTTCAATATTAAGCCGGTAATCGAAATAAATAATAATAAAACTATCTTATCATTATTTATATAAATTCTCTAATTCATTAAATATGATTAATTAATTAATCATATTTATTCTACATCGCGAGGGATACTTCTCAGCATATCGCGACTATCCGGATAATATGAATTCACTGCTTAGAATACCAATAACCCATTCAGTGAATAGTTACCATACAATCAATTCCTTCTATCCTACAATATCACGATTAAATACAAGGCATGGAACTTATGTCAAGCCTATCTTATTTAATCACTTGCTTTCCCATTCACTATGCTTAGTTCTATTTAATGTAAATTAGAAAATCCTTTCTAATTTCATTCACTCTGGCTAGAAATTCCTGAACTAGCATAAGTGGATCAGCATTGAACATTCTCTTCCTTCACTGGAAGGGGTAGATCCTTTATTGATCATACACTATCTTCGTGTACAAATTCCTATACCCAGTAGAGCCCTTATAATTGTCCCTGGAGACTAAGAACTAAACCTAAGCATAGTTCAGTGTATACAAGATGACTATGATAACCTCAAGTCTAAGGATACTTGTACAACTATCACTATGTGAACAACTGCTGACACGTGAGTGAACTCCATCAGTTGTTCAGCTGTGTGAGTCATGTTCAGTGAACTTATTCTATAATAAGCACCTACATACTAGCTATAGTGTCACCACACAAATGTCTATGAGAACAGACATCCTTCATAATGAAGCAAACATAGTATGTACCGATCTTTGCGGATTATTAATTACCAGTTAGTAATCCTACGACCAGGAACTATTTAAGTTTAGAGTTATCATCTTTTAGGTCTCATTATTATGATCTCATCACAATCCATAAAAAGCTTTACTCTAAACTGTGGTATATCTTATTTAAGCACTTAAAATAGATAGAGCCCGCAATAAAAACAAAACAAGTCTTTTATTAATATCAATGAAATCAAAACAGATTACATAAAAGTTATTCCTCAATCCTCATACATGATTGGACTTAGGACATATCTCTTTCAACGTGTACCCGGACAGCCGAAACTATGAAGGGAAGCCTAAGGAGCAGATGACTGCGAGACTTGAGACTTTGGTTCAGTACGTCAACACTAAGCTTGAGGGGATGCCATCGCACCGAGACCGTACCAGCCAGTATACCCTCCAGATGATTGCGGAGGAGCTCCAGAGTATTGTGATGACGCTTCGAGAGGAGAAGACTACTAAACCCCGTTCTGACGGAGTGGAGCCTTAGTTCTTTCCATTATCTACCTTTCATGTTGTTGTATTATCGGACTTTGTAGAATTCCCTGTTGTTTCCTTTAAATAAGCACGTTATTCCTAGATTCATACTTTATTCTAATCTTGATGTACCTTGACCTTAAAATCTCAATTATTATGCACTGTCGTTCTATTTGCTTTCAATTATTTTTACGCCTTTATATGCATCGCCCTTATTGTTTAATTTTTTTTAAAAAAACTCGACCTCATATATGAACAGAATGTCATGTGACACCCTATCCTCGAATTATCTTATTTTTAATACCTGTTTTGATAAAACTTTTATTTCAGGATCATGTCACCCAAAAAGAAGAACCCAACAACCACATCTACCACATATCCTAATATTCTTCGATTACTGGAAACCTTACAACAACAAATAAATGATATAGCTCAACAACAAAGAACTCTTCAACAATAAATTGAAAACCAAGATAACCGTGAACCACACCAACCACCTGATCCACCAGTACCACCTCGACAAGTTGTCACTTTCAAAGCTTTTCAGAATGTGAATCCACCTGCATTTCATGATACCACTGACCCAGTAATAGCTAACACATGGATTAAGGAAATGGAAAGAGCTTTTGAATTGGTACAGTTAGGGGACGACCAGAAGACATCCTATGCTACTTACATCCTGAAGGGCTAAGACATTTATTGGTGGGATTCAGTGAAAGCTATGGAGGCAAATCAGCAAGTTTCTTGGGAAAGGTTTAAGAAGTTATTTCTGGACAAGTATTACCCTAATTACATGCAGAATCAGATGGAGCTTAAATTTCTTGAACTAAAGCAAGGGAGTATGACTGTATTGAAGTATGAGAAAAAGTTTACGGAGTTGTCAAGGTTTGTGACAAAGTATACCAACAGTGAGGAGGAAAAAGCAAAGAGATTCTAACAAGGATTAGAGTCTTGGATCAGAGATAGAGTGGCTATGTTTGAGCTTGATACTTATGTAGGAGTAGTACAGAAAGCTGCTCTGACTGAGGGTAATGGGATGCAGTCAAGGAATGAAAGATATAACAAGAAGAGGAAGGTTCCATTTTACGGAGAGAAGTCTGAAGCTGGAAGCTCACAAGACATGAGTGTGAAAAGGATTGGATTCCACAAAGGTGGGAATTTTCAGAAAAAGGGAAATTTAAATAAAAGACAAGAATCTAAAGGGAACAACCAAGCAAGCCAAGGGCAAGTTGTAGAAAATAAATTTCAGAGGCCAGAGTGCAAGCATTATGGAAAAAGACACCCAGGAGTGTGTAATAAGCTGAATATGACATGCTACAGATGCAACCAGAAGGGACATTTGGCTAACGAGTGTAAGATGACGAAGCCGGGAGTCACATGCTACAAGTGTGGAAAGACTGGACACATAGCTAGGGAGTGCAAGTCAACCGGACCAGTTAAAGCTCTGATGAACGTGTCAAGCACCAGTGCAAGCATACCAGCTGAGGTATTGGCATTACCTCCACCATCTACAACAACTCCGCAAGCAATGACAAGGACATTCGATTTGAAAATGAAGGACGCTGTTCAAAATTTTGAGGTGATAGCAGGTACTCTTTTATTAAATAATGTCGAAGATAAAGTATTGATTGATTCTGGAGCAATGAGATCTTTTATATCAGAAACTTTGGTTGATAAAATTCAATGTGATTAAATGACCATGAACGAGGTAGTAAATGTGGTAATTGCGAATCAAGAGAAGATTCCGGTGAGTCAACTCTGTCCTAAGTGTGACATTGATATCTCGGGATATAAATTTTCAGCCGACTTGATACTTTTCAAGTTAGGGGAGTTCAATATAATCTTAGGCATGGATTGGTTAGGGAAGAACAACGCTCAGATAAATTGTAAGTCTAAGAAGGTGTACTTAAAAACGAAGAGTGGAGAGAAAGTAGTATTTAAGGGACAGAGGCAAGAGCAACTGTTTCTTACAATCGTTCAGGCTAAGAAGTTGCTTAGAAAAGGTCGTGAGTCGTTCCTAGCTTATGTAGTAGATTCAGAAAGAGACAGCCTCAGCATAGAAGATATTCCTGTAGTCAACAAATTTCCAGATGTGTTTCCAGATGAACTACCTGGTTTACCGCTAGATCGATAAATTGAGTTTGAGATCAACTTAGCTCCAGGGACGGAACCAGTTTTAAAGGCCCCATATAGGATGGCACCAGCAGAAATGAAATAGTTGGCAAGCCAGCTACAAGAATTGTTGGACAAAGGAGTGATAAGGCCAAGTATGTCGCCATGGGGAGCACCTGTTCTGTTCGTAAAGTAGAAAAATGGAAGCATGAGGCTATGTATAGATTATTGGGAGTTGAATAAGGTGACGATTAAGAACAGACCCGCTACCAAGAATATCTGACCTATTTGATCAGCTGAAAGAAGAAAAGTGTTAGGTCACACTTTCACTGTAGAGGGGGTGAATACAGTGTTTATTACAATCAAATCAAACTTCAAGAACTTATGTAACAGAAAACAAACTTTATTTAAAAAATAAACTCTGTTACAATCTGGAACTGTTATCTCTCAGTGATGAACAAAATATCACGAGAGCTGCTAGAGTTATATTAAATAATATTCTCGATAATGATAACACTTATAGTGTAAACCCTATGTCTGTGTTTATATACTACACAGTTACAAGATATTCGCTAATTGATATGGAATATAATTCTGCTTCCTAAAATATATCAATCAGATATCTTCTATTCCAAGTATTCCATTCTTCACGGAATTCCTTCTTCATGCATATCTCTTCTTATGTTTATCTTGATCTTCTTAACTTTAATCAGCTACTGTCCTTATCTGATCGTCCTTCAGCACTTAAGTTCTGATATCTATCTCCTGATAACATAAGTACTGATATCCCTTAAGTTCTGACTTCCAGTATAAGTACTGATCAGTTAAGTACTGATTTGTTCTGTTCAAATAAGATCTGAAATCTAAACATAAAACATATTAGCCATGACATTATCAAATATATCTAACAATCTCCCCCAACTTGTAAATTAACAAAATATACAAGTTTAACAGATATTTGATGATGTCAAAAACATTAAGTACAAATACATGAGAAATAGACAAGATAACTACAACTTACAGTCCTTAAAGTTTTTACCAATTCAACTTCTGATAACAACTTCAATCTGTATAAATATCAGAATTTAAGCAGTTGTAGATCTTCGACTTGGCTTCATCATTTTCTGATCTCTCTGATGTCAGGAGTTGTTCTGAGATAATTCTTCAACAAACATTTCTCAGCATATCTGAGTTCATCAATCATTCTCCGTTTGACATCTTTAAGCTCTGCAGTATCTTCACCAGTTTGAAATATTGCAGCTCTGAGATCATTAATCTTTGCTTTTCTCAACTCCCGATCTAGTCTTATGACATAAGCTTTATTAGACTCTAGATTGAATTCAAGCCCCTTAATACCAAGATATGTTCTGATCTGTGCAGTATTAGGCTTCATATCAACAATATCACCATTGTGATTTCTGTACTTTGGAACATATCTGCTGTCAGACTTAACAGAATAAAGTCTTTTCTGTCTCTGAATCTGTTCCTTTAAGTAGTTTGCAGCAGTCTCTGTTATTCTGTCATCCACTTGAAGTAAGAACAATACATGCTCCAATTCTTCAAAATACTTCAACAGAATGGCATTTTGTCTTATATGATAAACCCTACCATCTGTCATGAAATACAACATGATGTATTCTTTCAAGTAGGTATGGTAAACCATCTGTACAGATTCTAGTTGATTCAATCTCTCAGGAGTTGCTCCAATACCTGGTTCACTCAAGGAAGTTGGATCATCGGTAGTGTTGTGTACTCTTCTTTCATCAGCACTTCCCAATCCAGTTTTATCTCTAGCTTCCTTTCCAGTAACTACTCTTGCTTCAAAACCACTTGAAGTAGTCTTCAAAGATTGAGTCTGTTTTGCTTTAGTGAATCCTGGTAGGAGTGTTTTAGATTTATTTTCTGATATCAAGTTAACTTGAGCACTGTCAGAGGTTACTTGCTTCTTCTGAATATCAGAACTTACAATTTCTTGACTCTGAACAACTTGAGCCATGTCAGAGGTTGTTTTAAGAACTTTTCTTGAAGTCAGAGCAAGATTATCTTTTCCATCAGTAATTTCTTCTTCCTCAGGAGGTACATAAGGCTTGATAGGTTCACCAACCTTTTCTTTACCTTTGGATCTTGGATCTATCTGTGGTTGTGATCTAGCCAAAGTTTCTTCAGTATGTATCCTTTCTTTGATCACAATGCCTTTAGGTTTTGGAAGTAACTTTTTACCAGAAGCTTCAGATTTAGATGTGACTTTCTCTGATTTAAGTCTGGCTTCTTCTTCCTTTAAACTTTCCAAGTCCATCCCTGGATTTTCTTGAAGAAATAACTGTCTTGACATTTCCTCATCAAGATCTAAAAGTTCATCAGAACTTATCCTTTTACCAGCAGCAGAACTTATTCTTTTCCCAGTATCAGAACTTGTTCTGTGACTAGCTTGTCTTGATGTAAACCTTCTACCATGACTATGACCACTACCCATTCCAGAGTTTCCTTGGTCATCTTTTCCATCATCCTTTCCTTGCAGTGACTTGTTGGTTTTGCATTTGGACTTAATTACCTTCTCCCCCTTTTTGGCATCAGCAGGTAATAAAAGAGAGATAAGTAGTTCCACTGAGGTCTGGATTTCAGTAAGTTGCGATTGCTGAGAAGCTTGATTTGTCAGAATTTGATCAATCTGAGCTTGTTGCTTCTCTTGAGTTTTCTCAATATAAGCAACCCTGTCAATGGTAGGTTGGAAGAACTTTTTCTTATCAAGTTTCCAAACTTGTTCCTGTTTAATAAAGTTCTCCTGAATCTTGTGTAGCTCTGCATGAGTGTTGGAATGAAGACCTTGTAGATGTTTAGTACTCAATGCAGTGACTCTAAGCTGGATTTTAAAATCATCAGAATGTAACATTTCATTAGCTTTAGTCAAGTGCTCAGCAAGATGTAAAGCATTTGGAACACATGAAACTGAGTTCCATTCCTTAGTCCACTCCTGACCTGCAGGAGTTTCACTCCAAGGTACTGGTGTATCCCTGATAACAAACTCCTTTAGCAGTTCAGACTTAGGAAGAGTCAGTGGAGGAGTATGTCCTGAAGGACCTGCTGCATCAGCATCTACAGTTGTAGCAGCTTCACCAGTATCTCCAACATTTACAGCATCAGAACTTAAAGAATCAGTATCTTCTGATAAGACAACTGTATGAGTAGCAATGGAGGCTTCAACATCCTCTAATTGCTGATCTGATACTAAGTTCTGATCAACAGCCATATCCTGATGCTCACCTAAAATCTGATCATCATCTTGATGCAGAGAAGGTGTTAGTGATAACTCAGAAGTTTGAACAGCATCAGTAACAGGTGTTGTGGAAGGATTATTTGCTGTTGGAGCTTCTAAGAAAAGTATGTCAGGCACAACCAAGTTCTGAATATCAATTTCAGCACTTGTGCCTGGATCAACAAGAGATATAGAAGGTGAATTAGCCTTGTCAGATACAGGTTCCTGAGATGGAGTTGATGGAGAAGAAGTGACTGGAGCAAATTCCTTGTCTTGTGAGATCAGAGATTCCTGATCCCCTTCCTTAGCTGCTTCCTCCTCATCATCTGAAACTGGCCTCTGTGCCCTCTGTTTCTTGTACTTTCTTGTTGATTTGGATTCCTTGGGAGTTGCAGGAACCGTCATACGTCGAAGCCTCTTGAGAAGCCTAGAACCCCCAATTGCAGAATCCTTCTGAGAAGTTGCCTTCTCAGCTTCATCTATCATAGGTTCTGAAGATGGAATCTGATCCTCAGAATCTGATTCATCTCTCAAAGTAATCCTCCTCTTCTTCTGAGATGTTTGAGGAACAGTCTTTGTTCTCTTTGGCTTAGAGGATGTAGGCTTCACAGTAGGTGCTGAAGAAGAAGGTTGAGCATTCTGTGAAGTGGAGAGATAGGATTTGAGATAAGTTCTGAGGGTAGGTTGAGTAGAATGAGAGGTAGGGACTGAGGTTGATGGATTTTGGTTATGGTGAGTTGGTTTAACATTTGAGTAAACAGATTTGTAAGTAGCTGGATCAGCATTTACCAGAATCTGTTTCACAGACTGAGGAATCTGTAATTGTCTCACCATTGATTTCTTTGTGTCAGCATTTATCAGGTCATTAAAGTACCTTTTTGCAACCTTAAAAGGTGGGGTTTGAGTGCTGACTAACTGGGGTTCAGCAGTACAATACGTATAAATAAGTTGACAGAATCTAGCAAAATAAACAACATCTCGATCCTCTGTCATCCTATCCCCAATAAAACCAATTATTCCAGTTGCAAAATCAAAATGAGTTTGATGGATAATAGCATACCCGATGTGCTGACTCAGAATTGGGATGGCATCAAAATTTGAACACTTGTTGCCAAAAGCCTTGGTGATGCAATCGAAGAAGAAACTCCATTCTCTTCTGATATTAGCCCGTTTCAACTGTCCAAGTTTCGTCAGACTCTTTTCATATCCCAAATCAGTCATTAACCCCCGAAGTTCTGATTCCTCTGGTATAGAGAAAGTACAATCTTCTGGAAGATGTAATGCTCTTCGTACTGTACCAGGAGTGACTACATAGGAAGAATCACCCACTTGGAAGATAATACTGGGAGTTCCTCGTTTACCACCATCATCATAAACTCCAGTCCTCCAGAACCGCAGAACTTGTTGACTTGAGTATAATTCAGGCTGAGTTAAGGCGTACCCAACCTCACTATGTGCAAGAAGATCTTGCACAAAATGCAATTCAGATGGAGCTTCAGCATGATCAAGAATTGCAGCATAGTTGTTTGGAACAAACTTTGCTCCATCAATGATTAAATCCTTTGGTGCCATGTGAAAAAATATTGAAATTCAAGTATGCCTGTTAGGTGTTTGAGATAATGTCTGTATGAAAAACCAACGTGAGAAAGAATGAGAAAGAGAGTAAAAGTAAGAAGAGAGATAAAGTATAAAGAAAATAAAAGATTAAGGAAATCTTCTCTCTGTTGTTCTTATACTCTGAAAAAAAATGTTACCGTTGGACACCTGTCAGACATGCAGTAATAACGGATAGTTACTGGGCTCGAGAAAACAGGAATGATTACTTACCCAGTTGCCTTGTTTCAAGGAAAAACCATTTCAGTTATCAAGAGACACAGTTTTAATTCAAAATTAAAACCGTTAGCACTGATTGAATTATTTTTCACTGCAACATTAATATTCTGAAAGTGAATCATGTTAAAAATGACCTAGATAATTTCGATGAATAAGTGCTGACAAAGAATCAGAACTTAAATAAAGACAAAATTTAAATGGTCATCAGAATATCAAGCAGGATTTAACAACACAGATAAAATAACTCAGAGACAAAATCTTGAAGTAAAAACAGTTTTCATTAATATATCAAGTCAATACATATATGAAATAGAAATTACATCAATACAAGATTTTCCCTAAGCTTCTAATCCTAACGTCAACAACTTTAGTCCTAGCTAAGAAGCCTGACAAAGCTGAGGATAAAGAAGAACAGGAAGAAGACGAGATTAAGTCATCCTCCTCTTCCTATCTTCGACAAACAAGATAGCGAGTCGAATGATTCGCTCTTGCTGACGGATACGACGAAGGTGAAGGTCTCTTCGAACGGCCACCAGATCACGTTTGATAACCTCTGGAAATTGAATCCAGAGATTGTGAGGGATGTTGGTGATAGGGTAGGGAGTTGAAATTCCATTCAAAAAGACATGCACAGTCTCATCACCGTAATTGTAGAACCAGCCAAATTCAGCCATTTGTGATAGTAAATGAAAAACAAGACTGAATTTGTGATACAAGTGTGATGAGAAGACTAATGTGAAGTGGCTGCATATATAGGCAAGAGAATGCCAAGAGACACAAAGATATTTAATGCTGACAGGTAGAATTAATTCTACCTCGTCTCCCTAGACTTTGAAAAAGAATAACAGTCATTGGAAAAGGAATGGGCACATATAACAAGAGTGAACTGTTCAAGGACGAGTGCCATTATGTTTTAACCATAGACTATTAATCTTCCACTTCAACATTTCAAAATTAATCTGAGACTGTTACCAAATTTTACTCATAAATAAGTCAAGTAAAGGGTTAGACTGAAAAATCAGAACTTAGACCTATACCAGAACTTAACAGTCATCAGAACATAATGTCTTAACTCGAACAAGGAATATCTATCTTAGTAAATACTCATACAAGTTCTTAGTTATGAACGTCAGAACTTAATCATCAGAACGTGTAACTAGAACTTGTCCTCAGAATTTGTGCAAAAGTGACACAATGACTGTTTATCTAAAATAACATAGAACACCACAGAAATTTCATCATTCATATGGAGTGATGTGTGTGTGCATTAAGCTAAATAACAGACAAAGAGTAAAGTCTGATCTACTTCAGTACATCTTAGAAATAAGTCATAATTAAAATTTTGCTAAAGAACTGTCATTATCCTGAAACCTACTGATAAATGAGTTCATGCATGAGTCCACCTCTACTGTTTTTGTGCTAATTTTATGCATCTTTTGAAATTCTATTTTACAGAGGCTTCTCAGTGTAAGTGAGTCACGACTGTTTATTAGAATTTATGCTATTATCAGAGTATTTCTCCAGTAATCATAGAGTGTGAACAGTCACCAAGAAAAATATTTTGCTTTTCTAATGCATATTTACTTGATACCAGCAATGCACTTGGGTCGTCCCATTCACATTTTTACTCTAGATCTCAAAGGAGTACCTGATATTATTCTTTGATTCTTTTCTTTTTCTTTTGATAAGTGAGGTTTATCAGCACTTAGTACATTCAGCAGTTTTACTAGAATCAGAACTTAAACAGATGAGTAGCATTATTCTAATTTGGGACTTAGTAATAAGATATACAAAGTAAACTTAACTAAGCTCAGTTATCAGAATTTGCTTGTGTCATAAGATTTCCACAGAAATAATTACTTCTTTCATGGGATCATTTGTTTATTGAAGACTAGTAGGTCAGTATCTAGCACAGTTATCCTCATAGGATTGAATAGTTACTGAAACAGACATATCACTTATCAGAGTTTAGAAACATATATCAGACAACAGTCAGTACTTAAAGACATTTATCAATTAATGCACAGAATATACAAAGAGATTAATTCTGTAAATACTGATCATAAAGTCTGATAACATAGAACAAGTTTAAGCAGATTTAGAGAAAGAACCTGAAATCATTCCAAGTTCATTTACCAATTTTGAAAAGGTAGCTTCACACAGTGGTTTTGTGAAGATATCTGCTACTTGTTGATCTGTGGGAACAAAATGCAATTCCACTGTACCTTCATCCACATGTTCCCTGATGAAATGGTACCTGATGCTGATGTGCTTTGTCATAGAGTGTTGAACTGGATTACCTGTCATAGCAATAGCACTTTGATTATCACAGTAAATAGGGATTTTGAAATACGTTAACCCATAATCTAGTAACTGATTCTTCATCCAGAGAATCTGTGCACAGCAGCTTCCTGCAGCAATATACTCTGCTTCTGCAGTTGATGTGGAAATTGACTTTTGTTTCTTGCTATACCAAGAAACCAACCTGCCTCCAAGAAATTGGCAGCTACCACTTGTGCTTTTCCTGTCAATTTTGCAACCTGCAAAATCTGCATCTGAGTAACCTATTAATTTAAAATCTGATTCTCTAGGATACCATAATCCTAGATCAGCTGTTCCTTTAAGATACTTAAAGATTCTTTTTACAGCTGTTAAGTGAGGTTCTCTTGGATCTGCTTGAAATCTTGCACAAAGACAGGTAGCAAACATGATATCTGGTCTACTAGCAGTTAGATAGAGAAGTGAGCCAATCATACCTCTGTAATCAGTAATATCTACTGAATTACCAGTATCCTTATCCAGTTTTGTTGCAGTGGCCATGGGAGTGGATGCACTTGAACAGTCTTGCATTCCAAATTTCTTCAGCAAGTTTCTGGTGTACTTAGATTGACAAATAAAAGTTCCTTCTTCACTCTGCTTGACTTGAAGGCCCAGAAAATAACTAAGTTCTCCCATCATACTCATCTGATATCTTGACTGCATTAGGTTGGCAAACTTTTTGCAAAGTTTGTCATTTGGAGACCCAAAAATAATATCATCAACATAAATCTGGATCAGAAGTAAGTCCTTGCCATGGTTGAGATAGAACAATGTTTTGTCAATAGTTCCTCTGTTGAATCCACTTTCCAGAAGAAACTGAGCTAAAGTCTCATACCATGCTCTAGGAGCTTGCTTAAGTCCATAAAGTGCTTTATCAAGCCTGTAGACATAATCTGGATGTTTGGAATCTACAAAGCCTGGAGGTTGTTCAACATATACTTCCTCTTCCAATTCTCCATTGAGAAAAGCACTTTTCACATCCATTTGAAAGACAGTAAACTTTTTGTGAGCAGCATAAGCCATGAATATCCTTATGGCTTCTAACCTAGCAACTGGAGCAAATGTTTCATCATAGTCAATTCCCTCCTGTTGAGAATATCCTTTTGCAACCAGCCTTGCCTTGTTCCTTATAATTATGCCATCACTGTCAGTTTTGTTTCTGAATACCCACTTTGTACCAACAACCGATCTATTCTTGGGTCTTGGCACTAAGGTCCAGACTTTGTTTCTTTCAAATTCATTCAACTCTTCCTGCATTGCTTGCACCCAATCAGCATCTTGAAGAGCTTCTTCCACTTTCTTTGGCTCAGACTGAGAGAGAAAAGAATTGTAAAGACATTCATTAGAAGTACCTGTTCTAGTTCTGACACCTGCCTCAGGATTTCCAATTATTAAATCAGGTGTATGTGATTTTGTCCACTTCCTTGCAGATGGAAGATTTTCTCTAGAACTGGATGCTCCCCCATGATTCATGCTGTCTTCGGTTTCATTTTCTGATGCTCCCCCTGAAACTATGCTCTCTGAGTTGGATCCTTCAGTATTTAGATTTTCAGCACTGTCAGTACTTGGCTTATCAGAACTTGACGAATCAGAATTTGAAGAGCCAGATGTATGTTCTGATGCTTCTTGAGATGTGATAATATCTTGAGTATGCTCCCCCTGCATTGGTGCATCTTCCTTTGACGTAGTCACCACAGTTTCAATAACATCAGAGTTTAATCCATCAGAATTTACAGTATCAGGACTTAGACTGTCAGGACTTGAGATATCAGAATATGAATCTTCATTTTCAAATCTCAGCTTATCATGATCAATGCAATCTTCAAGTCCAGTGATCTTCTTGTCATCAAAAGAGACATTGATAGATTCCATGACCACTTTTGTTCTCAAATTATAGACTCTGAAGGCTTTTGTAGAAAGTGGATATCCTACAAAGATTCCCTCATCAGCTTTTAGATCAAACTTGGATAGCTGTTCAGGATGAGTCTTGAGAACAAAACACTTACATCCAAATACATGAAAGTATTTGAGATTTGGCTTCTTGTTCTTCACCATCTCATATGGTGTTTTTCCATGCTTGTTAATGAGTGTTGCATTTTGAGTAAAACAAGCAGTCTGCACAGCTTCAGCCCAGAAATAGGTTGGAAGCTTTGCTTCTTCAAGCATTGTTCGTGTAGCTTCAATTAGAGTTCTATTCTTCCTTTCAACAACTCCATTTTGCTGTGGAGTTCCAGGAGCAGAAAATTCCTGCTTTATTCCATGATTTTTGCAGAACTCTTCCATTATCAAATTCTTGAATTCAGTGCCATTATCACTCCTCAAAATTTTCACAGAATCTTTGATCAATTTATCCAGATGTTTGACATGATTAATCAGGATAGATGCAGTTTCACTTTTTGTGTGCAAGAAATACACCCATGTGTATCTGGTGAACTCATCTACTATGACCAACGCATATTTCTTCTTTGCAATAGACATGACATTCACTGGACCAAATAGATCAACATGAAGTAGATAATAAGGCTCAAGAATTGATGATTCAGTCTTGCTCTTGAACGAAGATTTTCTTTGTTTAGCCTTCTGACATGAGTCACAAAGACCATCAGGAACAAACACTGATTTTTGCAGTCCTCTCACAAGATCTTTCTTGATCAGTTCATTTATCTTGTTGAAGTTTAAATGAGAGAGTTTCTTGTGCCAATTCCAGCTTTCTTCAGTTGAGGCTCT
Organism: Apium graveolens; assembly: GCF_009905375.1. NCBI lineage: Eukaryota > Viridiplantae > Streptophyta > Magnoliopsida > Apiales > Apiaceae > Apium > Apium graveolens. The sequence goes on from NC_133650.1 coordinate 58,240,225, forward strand.
ACTCACTAAACAGATTGCAGAACCATCAGAACTTGTTGAAAGCTTAGCTTCATAAATGTTACCACGCCTGAATCCCTTCAGAACAATTTTTCCTTTAGATTTACTAACTATTTCACAATGTTCTGCAAAGAAATCAACATGATAACCTCTGTCACAGATTTGACTTATACTGAGTAAGTTGTGTTTAAGTCCTGAGACCAGAGCTACATCTTTAATAATGACATTCCCAAGATTGATATTGCCATATCCCAAAGTTTTTCCAATGTTGCCATCTCCATAAGAAACACTTGGGCCAGCTTTCTCCACAAAGTCTGATAGCAGGGCCTTATTTCCAGTCATATGTCCTGAACATCCACTGTCCAAAACTAAAATATTTTTCCTGTTGCCCTGCAATCAAAAAGACCACTAATTATTAGTTTTAAGGACCCAGACTTGCTTGGATCCTTTGGCCTTTTTAGGTTTGTTAACATTTGCAGCGGATTTAACATCAGATTTTATGTTAACAGTTTTCTTATCAGAACTTATACTAGAAGGAACAACATAAACTTTCTTTAAAGAAGGTTTTATTTGATAATAATCATAGTACAAACTATGATATTCCTTACAAGTATAAATGGAATGCCATAAACTACCACAATGAAAACAAGGATTTTGTGGTTTGTATCTAACAGACTGACTCTTAACTCCTGACTTTGTAGATAAGGAGTTAATATTCTTATTCTTCCTGCAAAAAGAAGCCAGATGGTTAGAACTTCCACAGTTATGACATGCTTTCCTAGGAGCATCAGGAACAGATTTATAGTTATTGCTTTTATTCACACCTTCCTTTCCATTCCTGTTTTTCCTAGGTAATTTTACCTTGTTTGCATTCTTAACATCTTTCAGCTTATGCTTAAGCTGCTTCTTTGTCATTAAGCCTATGTTAACTTCAGCTGTCTTTTCCTGTTTTAGTTTGTCAGAAGCTAATTTCTTTTTAACTTCTGATTTCTCATTTTCGGATTTTTCAGTTACAAACTTAACAGGTTTTAACTTCGGCTTTTGCTTATCAACAGGCTTAATTTCTACAGTTCCTTTTTTATTTTCTCCATAGCCTAAGCCCTCTTTCCAGTTTTCACTGCTTAGCAAATTTTGAGTTGTTTTGCCAGAGTTAGTCCAAGTTCTGATAATCTCTCTCTCCTTTTCTAACTCAGTTTTTAGAGATTCATTCATTTTTAGCACTTCATCCCTAACATAAAAAGCATCATCTCTATCCTGCTGAGTTTGATGAAGCATGACTAACTCTTTTTCTAAGAAATCATTTCTTTTCCTAAAAGCAAGATTTTCAGAAGTTAATCTTTCACATGTTAAAGTTTGATCTCTATAACTAACAAACATGGTTTTAAGATATCTTCTCAACTCATTAATATCATCAGTATGAAAAGCATAAGTAGTCTGAGGTACCTTTGTTTCAGCAGCTTCGCTCTCAGAACTTGATTTATCAGCATTTGCCATTAATGCATAGTTCTCCTCACTTTCAGAGTCTGAGGTGTCTGTCCAGCTTTTCTGCTTTGTGACAAGAGCTTTGCCTTTATCATTCTTGGTCTTCTTGCAATCAGGAGATATGTGGCCTTTCTCACCACAATTATAACATTTAACATTAGCGTAATCTCCTCTGTCAGACTTTCCTCCTCTTCCTTCAGATCTTCTGAAATTCTTCTTATCAGAACTTATGCCTTTCCTGAAAAACTTCTTTCCCTTCCTGAACTTCCTGTATGTAATCTTTGTGATTCCTTTCACCATAAGAGCACACAGCTTCATCATCTCCTCATCAGCATCAGTTTCAGGCAAGCTTTCAGAATCTGAGTCATCATCACTCTCAGAACTTGATGACTCAGTATCAGATTTTATGATAAGAGCTTTACCCTTATCTTTCTTTGAGGAAGGTGGTTTGGGGGATTCCTCTTCAACCTTGAGAGAAACTGTCCTTGACTTTCCTCCTTTCCTCTTGCTTCTTTGTTCCATCTCAAGTTCATGAGTCTTGAGCATTCCATAGATTTCATCAAGAGTTGTTTCATCAAGATTGTAGTTGTCTCTTATTGTTGTTGCCTTCAAATCCCAACATTCAGGAAGAGCTAACAGGAATTTGAGGTTTGTATCTTCAAGATCATACTCCTTATTTACTAATGACAAGTCATTCAAGAGTTTGACAAATCTATCATATACATCAGTCAATGACTCATTAGTCCTAGAGTCAAAGTGTTCATACTCTTGAGTGAGTATTGTCTTCCTGTTCTTCTTAACTGTTTCAGTTCCTTGACACCTTGTCTCCAGTGCATCCCATATCTCCTTAGCAGTCTTGCAGTTGATTACCCTGTTTGACATTACATTATCAATGGCACTATGCAATAAGTGACGTACCTTGGCATCCTTAGCAATAGATGCTATATCTTCAGCAGTGTAATCATTCTTTTCCTTTGGTACGGTCATTGCTGCTTCACCTGCAACTACAACAGCGAGCTTGGTAGGTTTGTGAGGCCCTTCCTTGATTCTATCAAGGTATTCTGGATCTGTTGCTTCCAGAAACATGGTCATCCTTACCTTCCATATGGGATATTCAGATGGTCTCAATATGGGAACTCTGATAGTCTCATATCGACTCTGAGTTGATGTCTTTGATGATTCCTCAGTTTTGGTAGGCTTAGTTGGAGTTTCTGTGTCAGACATGATTGTGTTTGGATCTTTAACTGTATGTGTGTTAACAGATAGCTCTGATACCACTTGTTAGGTCACACTTTCACTGTAGAGGGGGTGAATACAGTGTTTATTACAATCAAATCAAACTTCAAGAACTTATGTAACAGAAAACAAACTTTATTTAAACAATAAACTCTGTTACAATCTGGAACTGTTATCTCTCAGTGATGAACAAAATATCACGAGAGCTGCTAGAGTTATATTAAATAATATTCTCGATAATGATAACACTTATAGTGTAAACCCTATGTCTGTGTTTATATACTACACAGTTACAAGATATTCGCTAATTGATATGGAATATAATTCTGCTTCCTAAAATATATCAATCAGATATCTTCTATTCCAAGTATTCCATTCTTCACGGAATTCCTTCTTCATGCATATCTCTTCTTATGTTTATCTTGATCTTCTTAACTTTAATCAGCTACTGTCCTTATCTGATCGTCCTTCAGCACTTAAGTTCTGATATCTATCTCCTGATAACATAAGTACTGATATCCCTTAAGTTAGACTTCCAGTATAAGTACTGATCAGTTAAGTACTGATTTGTTCTGTTCAAATAAGATCTGAAATCTAAACATAAAACATATTAGCCATGACATTATCAAATATATCTAACAAAAAGTGCTTTTCCAAGATTGACTTAAGATCAGGATACCATCAATTAAAGATCAAAGAAGAAGACATCCCAAATACAACATTCAGGATAAGATACGGACATTATGAATTCTTTGTAATGCCTTTTGGATTGACTAATGCTCCGACATCATTTATGGATCTGATGAACCGGGTATTTAAGAAGTATTTGGACAAGTTTGTAGTGGTATTTATTGATGACATTCTTATCTATTCAAAGTCGGAAGAAGAACATAAGCAGCATCTGTGGATAGCATTGGATATACTCCGACAAGAGAATTTGTATGCCAAGTTTTCTAAGTGTGAGTTTTGGTTAAAGGAGGTTCAATGTTTGGGTCATATTATTGGAAGTGAAGGAGTTAAAGTAGATCCGGCAAAGATTGAGGCAATTATGAGTTGGGAAAGGCCAAAGACACCTACGGAAGTGCGAAGTTTTCTAGGATTGGCGGGATATTATAGAAGATTTGTCAAAGATTTCTCGAAAATCGCCATGCCATTGACTAAGTTAACTAGGAAGAATCAAAAGTTTGAATGGAATGCAGAATGTGAGGATAACTTTCAAGAGTTGAAGCAGAGGTTGGTTACAGCTCTAGTGTTGGTACTACCAGACGATCAAGGAAACTTTGTAATTTTCAGTGATGCTTCACATAAGGGTCTGGGTTGCGTGCTAATGCAACACAACAAGGTGATTGCATATGCGTCAAGACAGTTAAAACCACATGAATTAAAGCACCCTACACATGACTTGGAACTAGCAGCCATAGTATTTGCACTTAAGATTTGGAGACATTACCTTTACGTAGAAAAGTGTGAGATCTACACGGATCACAAGAGTTTAAAGTATATTTTCACTCAGAAGGAGCTCAATATGAGGCAAAGGAGATGGTTGGAACTAATTAAGGACTATGATTGTTCGATAAATTATCATCCTGGAAAGGCGAACGTGGTAGCCAATGCTTTGAGTAGGAAGTAAAGATTGAATATGATAGCAATACCAAAAGAATTGTCTGAAGAGATTAAAAGATTTGAATTGAAACTTTGTGATTTTGGAATTGTTGAAGAGGTTTGTCGTATTATGACTTTTCAGCCAACATTATTGGAAAAGATAAAGAAATGTCAGGAAAAAGTAATGCAGCAGGAAAGAAATCAGCTAACCGGGGAAGAGATTGGGACTCAAAGAGATGAGCAAGGTATACTAAGGTTTTCCTCAAGAATTTGGATTCCTCGTGTGACTGAATTGAAGAATGAGATATTGCAAGAAGCCCACAATTCAAGATTTTCAATCCATCCAGGAAGCACCAAAATGTACCAAGACTTAAAGCAGAACTTTTGGTGGCCAAACATGAAGGGAGAAGTGGCAGAATGGGTTGCGAAGTGTTATACTTGTCAGAAAGTGAAGGCAGAAAATCAAAGACCAAGCGAATTAATTCAGCCCCTAAAGATTCCAGAATGGAAATGGGAAAACATTGCAATGGACTTTATAGTGGGATTACCCTGAACGAAATCCGGACATGACGCTATATGGGTTATAGTTGATCGCCTTACGAAGTCGGCGCTTTTTCTTCCAATCAACGAGAGGTCTTCTTTGGACAGATTGGTCCATCTGTATGTGCGTGAAATCATATTAAGACACGGCGTGCCCGTATCGATAGTTTTAGATAGAGATCCTCGATTTAACTCGAGATGTTGGAAGCAATTTCAAGAAAGTCTTGGCACGAAGTTAAACATGAGTACGACATATCATCCGCAGACTAACGGTCAAAGCTAAAGGACAATTCAAACAATCGAAGACATGTTGCGTAGTTGTGCAATTGACTTTGCGGGAAGTTGGGACGACCACCTGCCATTGGTAGAATTCTCCTATAAATACAGTTATCACTCCAGTATTGGCATGCCACCATACGAACCTTTATACGGAAGGAAATACAGATCCCCAACTAGTTGGGATAAAGTGGGAGAAGGAAAGATTCTAGGCCCAGAATTGGTACAACAATTGCATGAGACAGTCAAATTAATTCAGAAGAGGTTACTTGCTGCTCAAGATAGGCAAAGAAAGTATGCGGATCCAGCGCACAAGGATGTCAGATTCCAAGCGGTTGAAGCTGTTTTGCTGAAAGTATCACCTAAGAAGGGATTGTCTAGATTTGGCAAGAAAGGGAAGTTAACACCTAGATATATTGATCCTTTTGAAATTTTGAGTCAAGTGGAGAAGTTGGCTTATGAGTTAGCCTTACCGCCTCAGTACCAGCATGTGCATAATGTGTTCCATGTGTCATTGCTTAAGAAGTACAATCCTGATGTCAACCATCTAATATCCAGGATATCGCGTGTAATTATTTTTATCAATAAATAATTTTTATATGATTATTATGTGATTTATGGTGAATTATCTGATGATTGATGTGGACATGTGGATGCTTATATGTGATAAAGTATAAGTATGTTAATTTTATTCTGACCAGAACAAAATATAGATAATTACTGTATTTTTCTGGTAATTTTTGGACTATTATATGATTTTATATTAATTTATGAAATTATTAATATTTTTTGAATATTTACAAAATTATTTTATAAAGCCGGGAATCGTCCGACTTCAATCGTTTTTACATTTTTACAACCCGAAACTCTTCCGAAAACCCCTTCCTAACCCAATCTGGTAATTCCGGACATTTTCCATGTTTTGACTTTTTCAATTCGGATTACGGTTTGACCCGTGCGCGGCCCGACGCAAGATTTTCGATATGATAATCATTTCGGTGAATCAACAAAACCCGTATTCTCAAAGGACGAGATAATATTACGTTATTTTAATATAAAGTATTTTATAAGAAGCCCGGTTTGGATAATTATCCAGTACGGGTATCAAATCAGATCGTTTTTGCAGTTACTTAGCGGCTAAGTAACTAATTTAACGATCCAAAACGATCCAAAATGAACCAATATTCCAAAAATATATATAGCCTATTTATTATTTCATTTTATTCGTTTATTCACTTGCAACCAATGCAAATACGGTAAATACAGAGAAAAATCCTAGAAACCGATACGTTCTTGAGAATCAAATGTATGAACGAAGGCGTTATCGAACTCCGATTCAGGCGTGCAGCATATCAAAATGAAGCTCTCGAAAAGTACTTTCATATTCAATCATCCGTTTTTATGCAGGAATCAAGGTATTTTTCTGATTTATTTATTTTATTTCGAATTATTTATGAATTAAATTATGAAAATTTGTTCTTGATGTTGTTGATATGATTTGATGATTCCATCTGGTAGATAATATTTTTCTGGTCAATTTGGTATATTATATGTCAAAAATAGAGTTCAATAACATATAGAAAAGGGTGTTTGATTCTTGAAAATAAAAATTAGGGTTCTTGATATGATTGTTCTAAATTGAAAATTGGGTATTTCTTTGTTAAGGGTTATTGGTTGAAATTAATGGTACCATGTTGTAGATCGTAGAAAAACAAGTCGAATGGTATCCTTGAAATCAACAGACGATTCAGGGAAGGGGTTGATCGGAAAAATAACTTGAACGGCGGCGTATTTTTCCGATTGAAACTCCGGTTTATTCAGTAAGTATTCGACCAATCTGTTACTGCAGATGTGGTTCTGGAAGCCGGGGCATCATTTTCTGTAATTGTGGTGTCGATCTGGGCTGGTGGCAGAGTGGCCGGAAAAGCTTGGGACGGCGGAGGTCGCCGTTAATGGCTTCTCCGGCCGTCGTAGTGAAGAAGGAGGAAGAAGATTCCAAACTGTCATCCTGTAAATTACAAATATTACAAATTTAGGATTTCTGTTTTAATTGTTTTCAAAAAAATTATATTTTAATTATTGTTAAATTCAGAAAATGTTTATTTAATTATTTTAAAAACAGAAAAACATTTATTTAATTATTTTAAATTCAGAAAATTATTTTAATTATTTATTTATTCAAAAAGAAATCGAAATTATTTTATTAATTAATTTTAATTTGTTTTTTAATTATTTTAATTAATCGGTTAATTTATAATTATTTAATTTAATTAATAATTAATTAATTATTTATTTAATAATTAGATTTAATTATCTAAAATTGATTTAAAAATTCCGAAAAAATAGTTTTGAGCTTGAAAATATTATTTAAAATTATTTTTAAGGCTCGATAATTATTATAAAATTATTTTAAAGCCAAATTCAGATGTTCAAACCCTATTATTTAATTGTAAAATGATTCATAGTCCAATTTTAATTTCGAAAAATGTTCAAAAATTCGTAATAAATACCTGAAAAATCATTTTGACCCCAAATATTCTTTGAAAAATTATTTTGATCGAATACCTTACGTGTTATGTGCTACGTGTTCACTGATTGATGCGTTATATGCCTATGTGGTTATGGTTTGACTATTTTAGTTATAACTTTTAATCCGTAAATCGGATTTGGGTGAAACGAAGGGTAGATAAAAGCTTATGACATCAATGTGACGATTAGAATAATATGAGTATGAATAATTGATAGATACTTGTGATGCGTAGCAGAGTCAGCAAGGCATAGAAAATGGAATCAGTGATCCATAAATAGAATCAAAGCGTAGAAAGAGAAGGAAAGTGATTGATAAATAGAAGCAATACATAGAAAGAGAAGAAAAGTGGTTGATGAATAAAACTGTTAGATGAGTACAAGTAAAGTGGAAATCGTCGGTGATAAGGCAAGTACTTCTGAACTTTTCTTCAAGATATATTGCAAATATTTTCGAACTGTTTTCATAACATGTCGCTATTATTTAAAGTAATTCATGTTCTATATTGCAAGTGCTTTAAACTATTTAACCTTGAACCCTGATTCTTATTGATCTTGAGCCATAAGCCTTATTCTTTATAAACCATTGATTGTTGAATTCCCAGATATGAGCCATACACATACGATACTACTCCATAAATACATATCTACCACATACTGATTCTGATATTGAATTTCTTAACATACCAACCCTTATCCCTTGTTTAACAGAAGACCAATTCTTGGAACCCTTGAACCCTTGGTCTTCTACTTTCTGATTCTTTCCTTGATTGAAATCCAATCTTTTTGAATTCCTTGTTATACCGACATAGTATTGTGAATAACCCTATATTTTAAGATAAATATTATTTATGATTCAGCTTATTGATTTACATTGGTTATCATATTGAATTGTTTTAGAATTGAATGGTTTTATAAATGTGGACCAGATTCGTGGTCAGACTAGATTCGTGGTCATAATAGGCCAATGCATGCCTTGGATCCAGTATATAGAGCAAATCTGGGAGCCTTGCTCGGGGTTAGTGCGTGACTGATCAGCAGCCTAACCTTGGTTTTAAAATGAAAAATGAATATCCAATTCTAATCATTTCTTATTCAGAAATGTGATTCCTCTGAATCACTTCAATTGGTAATTATTTAACCTCAATTGCTGCTACTATTACTTGTTGAGCTAGTAAGCTAACTCTTGCAAAATTTTTTATATTTTCAACAGTTGAAGAAGAAAGTGTGGGTAACGAGGATTCCCTGTCCAGTGTGCGAGCTAGGGTTTCCGGTTAAATTGGATCGAGCTAGCAGAAGCTTTATAGTGTAGGTGGGTTATGCAAGATTGTAACAACGATATCCTTAGACATTGTAAGTTGAACTAGTTGGGATTTGGTATGATGTAATAAAAGATAAGGTTGTGGCTTGTTTTCATACTTTAACCTGTTGCGATCCGTGGTTGTGTACAGATGGGTTAATGCATATAATACTTTATATACAGGTTTAAATATTATGGTGTGTTGTGAGCTCCAAACTTATGAGCCGGGTTTGGAGGGCGTCACAGGTTGGTATCAGAGCTACATGTTATAAGTCACTGAAATAAAACTAGATTATCGGGAATGGATAGAGGGTTAGGATTAGGATTAGAAAATAGAAAGATGGAACGTCGAGATGTTGAGTGTGATCAAATAGTAGGTTTTAGTGGGATTCGTGATGAAATTCGACATCCTTATCTAGCGATGCAATTTTCAAATGGCGGCGATGGAAGATTCTTTTATCCCTGGATTGTCTGATCATTCAGAGCCTTCATTCGGAAGTCTATCATCTGATTCACGCCTTGCTGGTCCACCGGTATCCGCCATGTCACCTCCTGTTGCGACGGTTGCACCTTTTCACATTTTTATCTCATCCCCTGATGGGAGGCTATCTACTCGAGAATTCCCCCCAAACACTGATTCTAGTTCTACCGGATATTCAGTTTTGCGCACATCTTTTCTGTCTACTCTATATTCTGTTCCATTACATCTGTTCAAAACTCGTCTTATGAAGTGACAACACCCAGAAGGATGGATTCGAAAGCTATAACAAATGGTGAGTACACAAGGCATTAAGAAATATTAGAAGAACCTAGAGTGAGGATACGTGTGCTTCAGAAGATAGCCGCTACCAGGTTATATGGAGCTACTAATGAATATGCCACCCACGATTTTCTTGTGGAGTGAGCTAGATGAATCTTTAAAGAAATTTGAGAAGATTGAAAATCGAGAGTTTTTTTGAAATTATATGATGATGATATGATCAAACATGATACATATAGAAGTAATATGATATAAATTGACCTTGTGTTATAAAATAAATCCGATGATTACCGGATAGATTTGTTATACTTAGTAACCGTAAGAGAGGAGGATGGGAATGTTACCAGTATGGGAGACTAGAAGTGAAGTTACGAATAAGATAGTATGCAACGGTAACTGGAGTTTTATTGACCAATGAAGGTAAAATGGACCCAATAAGGGATAGAGGATATACATAAATGAATGAGCTTTTATCAGATTGTGTTTCTAATTTGATACCTTGTAGTGATTAAAGAGAACGACAACCAACTCATATAGTAATAACGACCATGTGTATGATTTTCAAAATTTTAAACCAGTTTTCCAAAGAGATTTTCTTCACAAATTTTTTCTAAAATTCCTTGGAACAAAATAAATTTTAAAAATTTGGTTGTCCAAATACTACTTGAGTTTCTTGTTTGATTCAGATTATCCAGACAAATACTTGTTCTAGAAATTAGTATGGTTCATTTAGAAGGCCAAATGAAACCGCTATTACGAAGAAGATTTGATTGTTCCTAGCAGAAGAATGCAAATGTTATTTGATAAGTTTAATACGATGGAACCAATGTAAGGAGAAACTGTTTATCCAATTTCTGAGACGATTAGAGCACGAGAAATATATCGCACGAAAAGCTGAGTACGAGCAAAGAAGATTAAGTAAATCTCTAGACCTTCTAAAGGGAGGTCGTTATTTGCAAAAGAGGCGACAAGTTGAACGATTAGCAGTATAAGCGAAATTTGAAGTTATGAGCATAAATTTCGTAAGATTGCAATTAAAATCATATATGAACATGGAAACGTGATGCTAAAAATACAAGACCTGTAAATGGGAAATCATTTTAATGATCGATTCTAGAAAGCATTTATGAGAACTTTCTAAAGTTGATATACGACTTGGCATGGGATCTATTGATCGGAAAAGCATTGAAGCTGTAAACAGATAAAATGCGGATGGCGACCAATGATATCAATCTTTCTTATCATTTTTTATAAATTTCGAGTAAAGTATGAACTTCTTTCATGATCAGCTTTATAAGGTGATTGTTAAATCCCTTTCAAATCATTCCTTCTTCAAAATATTGTTTCCTAATCGGGACAAGCAGTGCTATGGTATGACGATTTGTCGAAATGACAAAGAGTCTGGTGGGACGCCACCTAATCATATGCTGTGTGCCATATGGTATGAAATACTGGCCATCTTGAGTACTAATATGGTTATCTCATTCCTATTCAAATCATTATTCATTCTTTCTTCTTAAATCCTAATTTGTTGATTCATGAATTTCTCCGATTATTTCCTTGTACTCTTATCCCTTACAGAAAGTTTTCAATCAGAATCATATACACAAATTCCTTCTTGTGTATGGTCTACTCTTCGAATGTTTTAAAAAGGAAGTGAAATGAACCCGTGTAGCAGACGGAGTTACGTAACAAGTGTGGACAATTGCAAGCCGATGAATGGTGGACATTTACGTGCAGAGAGGAATCATTATACCGATAATGGGATAATTGCGAGAGCATCAAATCAAAGGCGGAAAATCTATATACATGATACGTTTCGAGTCTGAGATTTTGGCATGAATTGGAGTAATTAGCAAACTTTATGAGGTAAATTAGCTAGAGAAACACGAAAGTAAAGCTGCATGTATCAGATGAGGCAAATGATCGATTGGACAATGAAGGCGAATGAAGAAATTCTTAACAATAACCAGATAAATGATTAAAATATTGAAAAAATGATATCTCGATCATGTGGGAGATATTCGTCATGAAGATTTAAGATCGAAGAAATGCTAGATACGAATAAACTTTAAGTGTGTTCATCAAGGGATGGTTGGGCTTTCCCACCCAAGAAAGTAAGTTGTGGTAAAATTTACGCTTGTAGCAGGGTCGACAAAGAAGGTTCAATATGGAAAGACATAAGGGGAGATGAAGGTATGGTGGTTTGACTGCAACAATTTTTAAGATGTGAAGCTTTAAAACTAAATGAACTCATTCGCAAGATTTTAAGAGTGTTGGTTGAGACCAGGTGTTGGTCATCAGAGGTTGAACAAGTTAATTAATAAAAACAAGTGTATATTGCCAAGGATGGACAAAGTGTTAAGTCAAGAGCTTTATTTAAAACATGAACTAGAAGAATTCTAGAATAATTTATAATTATACTTAGTATTAATATTCTGTTATAATTAGAAGATATGAGAAAGGACATGGTATTATCAGAATTGTTCGCTATAATCCTAGGTTGAACTAAAATATGGGTTGTACTGGTTAGTATTATATGCGGTGGTGACATAATGAGTTTAGAAGGTGGTAGTGGATTAATATATTTGAAGGTTGATGATTGTTTGGTTGAGTGGCTGTTGGGTGTTTGATTGATTGTTGGTGTCGGCTTGAGTCCGACTGGTAGTCAATAATATGGAGGAGATGCTGCCCAAATTTTCAGAGGTTACCCTGCTTTTAAAGATAAAACATAAACTTTCATATGTTATTGATATTCCTATGATACTCCAAATAATTTTGATCTTGGTTCTCGAGGGAGGTTGTTACATCCAATCTGACTATATGTAATTGGTTTTGATTTCGTTTAGCTAGTCATCACTTAGTACAATTGATCAATTAAGTAAGTTAATTGGTTAATTTTGTCAATTAATGGTCAGTTAGATGGAAATCGATTCCAATTAGATTAAGTCAAATTTTGATGTGACTTTCAAATTCGAAATCAAAATAATAAGGAATTGGGGAGAAGTAAGGACGCTAGTAGAATTCAGAAATTGCTGCAAATGTTGAGTTTTTAATTGGATTAGCATGCCCTTCATAATGGACAAGAGAAATAAAAAGTCATTTGTATGGAAAAGTGAGAAGAATGTTTTCAAGAGCTAAAGATTTAAGATGAAGCAACGAGAAGAAAGGAAGAAGGGAGATGGAATAAAGCAGAGATTAATAATTACACCAATATGGATGTCATTAGACAGTTAATGAGATGTTATCATCCGCAACAAAGTTTTATCTAAGGACATCTTATTTCTAAATGGTTGTGATAATCATACAATAAATAATTTGTCAAGTATTCCTCTTTTGGGATAAAGTGTAGGATACAGTTTTAATTCAGTTTCCGATTGATGTTGATACTTAGGTTATTGTTAGATATCGGAAGTGGTATTAATACAGATGATTGATGTTTACTTCAGAATGGGATGTTGTGAGCATCAAAGTTCGTATTAATATCTAATTTGATATGACAACAAAATAAGTATTAATGTCAAGAGTTCGGTTTTGAATAAGTTATGAGAATGAAGAACGGAGATAGGAAAGGAAGTGGAATCAAAAGGATGATAAAGAAACTATATAAGATGCCAGGATATAGGTAAGATATGGGTAATATGAACGACAGTGAAGATGGCTGAAGTTGAGCAAGGACTATGACTGCACGATTAACTATCATCCAGGAAAAGCAAACATAGTAACATATGTATTAAACATAATGGAAGGACTGAATGTGTTGACAGTATCGGAAGAATTATACAAGGAATTTCATAAGTTGGAATTGAAAGTCAGAGTTTGCCAGCCTAACAACGCAAAGATGTATAGTATGACTTTTCAATCAGAATTGCTAGAGAAGGTAAAGAAACGTCAAGGGGAAATAATAGATCAAGATATTATCGTTAGAAAATATATATATATATATATACTCAAAAGGATGATCAAGGCATTCCCAGATTTTATTTCAGAATATGGGATTCCACTAGTGACAAAATTGAAGAATGGAACTTTACAAGAGGTTCACAACTCAAGACATTCGGTCCATCCATGAAGTTCCAATATGTATAGAGATTTAGAGGAAAATTATTGGTGACCAGATATGAAGAACGAAATGGTGGGATAGATTAGAAAATGTTATACGTATCAAGGAGTTAAGGTGGGACATCAAAGACAAGATGGATATATTTCTCCAAGAAACGTTATGGTAATGCCACCTGAGAACCAAAGGTGAGAAAAGCGTTAATTGCATTATTATTGATAGGTTATTTAAACCTGATCATTCTCATTTAGTAATAAATAGATTATTCCATAAGTGGGTCATTCGCTGCTTGGAGAAATGGTGGCACGTCATCAGAACCAGAAACTAATTGTAGATAATCAATATGGTGTAATTTAAAATTTGACAAGAGTATTCAGAATACGATAAATTATGTCGAACAAGAATGATATGTACTACTCCTGGATGAACGGATATTAAGTAAAGCGGAACTAAAAAGATAGGGATTTGGTTGAACAACGATAACGCAAGCGATTCAAGCTAGTCCGAAGATATGATATGAGACATAGATGTCAAAGAAGACTTTCTGATAGGATGGCATAAAGAAAGAATAAACGTTATATGTGATTAGACGTCAAGGAAAGCATTGCAGTCAATTAGGCCAAGCGGCTAGGAAGAAGTGTAAAGAACGAGAGTTGAGAACTTCTTAGAACCAAAATAATTGATAATATGGGTTAAAAATATGCCGGTGGTGCCTCCAGGTTAGTGTACTTTCTCTAAAATGACAAGAGATCTTTGCTTGATAAATATACTCGATTGTGATTCAAGAAAAATAAAATATGGTGATAAGTGTATGCGTTAGTCATAGTTAGTCGAGATTTTCTCGTTAATTCTTATTTCTGGAGTAATTTCGAGAACGTTAGAAATTGAATACGCGCCATGGTTTCAGTATATCATTCGCAGATGGAAGAGAAGATTAAAAGAACGATTAAAGTGCCTCGAATGCGATTGGAAGTGATTATGAACTAGTTAATTGAATAAAGAAACCCGTGGGAATGATGTTCAACAACCAGTAGCTATTACAAATGTTTATAAGCACGAATTACTAGAATTACAAAGAAAAGTTAATTACTAAGCATTATGCTGGTCCCTTTTTGAAACAGTAAAATAGTCTGGATAAGTGTAAGTAAGTAGGCTTCACTGCCACACGTTTAGCAGGTTCATAGGGTATTTATATGTGTATACTCAGGAAGAGTAATTTAGCTCCATTATATATAAAATGGAGACTTGAGTTGAATTATATGAGCATCAGATAGATTATGATGCTAATAAGAGGCTGTTAAGTAGTGAGTGATGCTGCGAGTAAAAGTTTATGAAAAGTTGTAGGGTTGAAAGATCAACCTGAGAAAATAGAAGTGAGATACTTGAATATATAATTATCTGATCCTTAGTATGATTCTGAGGACATAATCCTTTTAAGGGGGGAAGGATGTAATATCCGGGATATCGCGTGTAATTATTTTTATCAATTAAATAATTTTTATATGATTATTATGTGATTTTTGGTGAATTATCTGATGATTGATGTGGATATGTGGATGCTTATATGTGATAAAGTATAAGTACGTTAATTTTATTCTGACCAGAACAAAATATAGATAATTACGGTATTTTTCTGGTAATTTTTGGACTATTATATGATTTTATATTGATTTATGAAATTATTAATATTTTTTGAATATTTACAAAATTATTTTATAAAGCCGGGAATCGTCCGACTTCAACCGTTTTTACATTTTTACAACCCGAAACTCTTCCGAAAACTACTTCCTAACCTAATCTGGTAATTCCGGACATTTTCCGTGTTTTGTCTTTTTCAATCTAGATTACGGTTTAACCCGTGCGCGGCCCGACGCAAGATTTTCGATACGATAATCATTTCAGTGAATCAACAAAACCCGTATTCTCAAAGGACGGGATAATGTTACGTTATTTTCGTATAAAGTATTTTATAAGAAGCCCGGTTTGGATAATTATCCAGTACGGGTATCAAATCGGATTGTTTTTGCAGTTACTTAGCGGCTAAGTAACTAATTTTACGATCCAAAACGATCCAAAACGAACCAATATTCCAAAAATATATATAGCCTATTTATTATTTCATTTTATTCGTTTATTCACTTGCAACCAGTGCAAATACGGTAAATACAGAGAGAAACCCTAAAAACCGATACGTTCTTGAGAATCAAATGTATGAACGAAGGCGTTATCGAACTCCGATTCAGGCGTGCAGCATATCAAAACGAAGCTCTCGAAAAGTACTTTCATAATCAATCATCCGTTTTTATGCAGGAATCAAGGTATTTTTTTAATTTATTTATTTTATTTCGAATTATTTATTAATTAAATTATGAAAATTTGTTCTTGATGTTGTTGATATGATTTGATGATTCCATCTGGTAGATAATATTTTTCTGGTCAATTTGGTATATTATATGTCAAAAATAGAGTTCAATAACATATAGAAAATGGTGTTTGATTCTTGAAAATAAAAATTAGGGTTCTTGATATGAATGTTCTAAATTGAAAATTGGGTATTTCTTTGTTAAGGGTTATTGGTTGAAATTAATGTTATCATGTTGTAGATCGTAGAAAAACAAGTCGAATGGTACCCTTGAAATCAACAGACGATTCAGGGAAGGGGTTGATCGGAAAAATAACTTGAACGATGGCGTATTTTTCCGATTGAAACTCCGGTTTATTCAGTAAGTATTCAACCAATCTGTTACTACAGATGTGGTTCTGGAAGCTGGGGCATCATTTTCTGTAATTGTGGTGTCGATCCGGGCTGGTGGCAGAGTGGCCGGAAAAGCTTGGGACGGCGGAGGTCGCCGTTATTGGCTTCTCCGGCCGTCGTAGTGAAGAAGGAGGAAGAAGATGCCAAACTTACTGTTTGGTCATCCTTCTTTCTCCCATTTTTCAAAAATCATCTTGTAAATTACAAATATTATAAATTCAGGATTTCTGTTTTAATTATTTTCAAAAAAGTTATATTTTAATTATTTTTAAATTCAGAAAATGTTTATTTAATTATTTTAAAAATCAGAAAAACATTTATTTAATTATTTTAAATTCAGAAAATTATTTTAATTATTTATTTATTCAAAAATAAATCAAAATTATTTTATTAATTAATTTTAATTAGTTTTTAATTATTTTAATTAATCGGTTAATTTATAATTAATTGATTAATTAATTTAATTAATTATTAATTAATTTTAATTGATTTAATAATTAGATTTAATTATCTAAAATTGATTTAAAAATTCCGAAAAAATAGTTTCGAGTTTCAAAATATTATTTAAAATTATTTTCAAGGCTCGATAATTATTATAAAATTATTTTAAAGCTAAATTCGGATGTTCGAACCCTATTATTTAATTATAAAATGATTCGGAGTCCAATTTTAATTCTGAAAATTGTTCAAAAATTCGTAATAAATACCTGGAAAATTATTTTGACCCCAAATCTTCTTTGAAAAATTATTTTGATAGAATACCGTACGTGTTATGTGCTACATGTTCACTGATTGATGCGTTATATGCCTATGTGGTTATGATTTGACAATTTTAGTCATAACTTTTAATCCGTAAATCGGATTTGGGTGAAACGAAGGGTAGATAAAAGCTTATGACGTCTATGTGACGATTATAATAATATGAGTATGAATAATTGATAGATACTTGTGATGCCTAGTAGAGTCAGCAAGGCATAGAAAAGGGAATCTGTGATCCATAAATAAAATCAAAGCGTAGAAAGAGAAGGAAAGTGATTGATAAATAGAAGCAAAGCATAGAAAGAGAAGAAAAGTGGTTGATGAATAAAACTGTAAGATGAGTACAAGTAAAGTGGAAATCGTTGGTGATAAGGCAAGTACTTCTGACCTTCTCTTCAAGATATATTGTAAATATTTTCGAACTGTTTTCATAACATGTCGCTATTATTCAAAATAATTCCTGTTCGATATTGCAAGTGCTTTAAACTATTTAACCTTGAACCCTGATTCTTATTGATCTTGAGCCATAAGCCTTATTCTTCATAAACCATTGATTGTTGAATTCCTAGATACGAGCCATACACATACGATACTACTCCATAAATACATATCTACCACATACTGATTCTAATATTGAATTTCTTAACATACCAACCCTTATCCCTTGTTTAACAGAAGACCAATTCTTGGAACCCTTGAACCCTTGGTCTTCTACTTTCTGATTTTTTCCTTGATTGAAAGCCAATCTTTTTGAATTCCTTGTTATACCGACATAATATTGTGAATAACCCTATGCTTCAAGATAAATGTTGTTTATGATTCAGCTTATTGATTTACATTGGTTATCATATTGAATTGTTTTAGAATTGGATGGTTTTATAAATGTGGACCAGATTCATGGTCAGACCAGATTCGTGGTCATAATAGGCCAATGCGTGCCTTGGATCCAGTATATAGAGCAAAGCTGGGAGCCTTACTCGGGGTTAGTGCGTGACTGATCAGCAGCTTAACCTTGGTTTTAAAATGAAAAGTGAATATCCAATTCTAATCATTTCTTATTCAGAAACTTGATTCCTTTGAATCACTTCAATTAGTAATTGTTTAACCTCAATTGCTGCTACTATTACTTGCTGAGCTAGTAAGCTCACTCTTGCAAAATTTTTTATGTTTTCAACAGTTGAAGAAGAAAGTGTGGGTAACGAGGATTCCCTGTCCAGTGTGCGAGCTATGGTTTTCGGTTAAATTGGATCGAGCTAGCAGAAGCTTTATAGTGTAGTGGGTTATGCAAGATTGTAACAACGATATCCTTAGCCATTGTAAGTTGAACTAGATGGGATTTGGTAGGATGTAATAAAAGATAAGGTTATGGCTTGTTTTCATACTTTAACTTGTTGCGATCCGTGGTTGTGTACAGAAGGGTCAATGCATATAATACTTTATATATAGGTTTAAATATTGTGGTGTGTTGTGAGCCCCAATCTTCTAACCCGGGTTTGGAGGGCGTCACAAACCATGTTATAGAATATGAACCTATAGAAATTCAGGCAGACCTGTCATTTGTGGAGCAACCTGTCAAAATACTCGACTAGCAAGCAAAGAGTCTTAGAAATAAGTCGGTGAAGTTAGTAAAAGTACTTTGGAGGAACCCCAAGGTCGAAGAGTCAGCCTGGGTGTTAGAGTCTGATATGCGTTCCCGGTATCCTCATCTGTTCTCTTAGATTCTGAGGACAGAATCCTTTAAGGGGGAGAGGATGTTACGACCGACATTTTGTGTAATATTATTTGCGAACTTTGTATAATATTTGAATCGATTATAAATATACCTATTTTATACACTTGTGTGAATGAAGTTGCTGTGTTATAAATTGCTTTACTCAGAATATGAATTTTTCAAAGCGATAGTTTTACTAATTGCTCCTATTTTTGATTTATAAAGAATATTCTTTACCATGGAAAATTATCTTTTAAAAATTATTTCATTTACAAATTTCAAAAGTGATCTCATAAAATTTCTAAAATCCAAGTTATTTTATGGTATAAAGTTTATAATTTTTGAACTTTTATTTTATTTTTATAAAAATAGATCTTTGAAAATTAGTTGTTAAGTAATTAGCAAATTACATGAATATCCTTGCATACAAATACCCTTCCATTCAACTAAAGGGCTAAAAAGACAATTCCAACCCCACTCACTCTCATTCTACTAGCCAATATACCACTTTGTCCTTGCATGCAAATTTACCTAACTTTAGCTAGAAGGTTACTTTTGTCATTTACTAAATCCACTCACTTTTAATCAAAACAAAGGCATAAAAGCAAACACAAGTATCATAGCACCTCATTTTTCATTCCACCATTCCACCCACTCCTTCCTCCTCCCCTCCCTCTCGGCTCAACCCTCCCTCTCGGCCATCCCATAGCCGAGGCCCCCCATCCCCTTCTTTTCTTCATTCTTTCACTCAAACATTCATCTTATATTCAAGTAATCTTACTCCCTACATGTTGTTCTTATATATTTCAAAAAGTTTAGAGTGAGAAGTTTATGTTTTCATCTTGTATGTCATAGTTTTAGTTGGAACTCAAAATACAATCTTGATTCTCATAGATTTAAGGTTGTATTATTGAGGGAACTACAAGGAATGGTGAAATTTCAAGCCATGAGAGTGAAGCTCTTGTTTTTGATGGACATTTCCCTTCTATTTCATTCGGCCAGGACCATAAGGGAGCCGAATGAATGGTTCTTGGTGATGTCTTGTTACCTTGATTCCATTCTTGTATGTTTTTATGATAATGGCATGAATTTTGTAGTGAAAACTTGATAAAAATCCTTTGCATGCTATGTGATAATTTAGTTATAGCTTATGCTAGGCTTGCATGTTGATTTTATGATAAAGTTATTGTGGAAATCATATGGTTTTGACTTGTAAGATTCGAAGGCAAGCATGCATGTAAACAACTCATGATTTTCGAAAGTTTTTGATCATTTGGATTGATAATTGTTAGTAGGCTTTAATTTCAGTTGAGTTAAGATAATGATCTTGATTTGTGATCCTTGATGTGGGATGTTAATTCGTATATATTTATAAAGAAGATATGACTTGTTGTTTTCAAAAACTTGATAACTTGTAATTAGTGTAGTATATTAACTTTTGTTTTGCTATGTTGCACCTTAGGTAAGGATGATCTCCACTAAGTCAATATTGAGTGTAGGAGAGTTAGTTCAGTAGATCACCTTGGTTGAGGTTTGGTTTGGGTTTTTGGTTGTTGTTGGTTAAGTTTGTCAAGTAAGAATCTTGGTAAAAGGAGAGTATTAGTTTCTGCAGAAAATCAGTTTGGTACCCTGAGGTTTAGAGTTAGATTTGACCTTGTCACTATTGTACACTTTGAGGTGTTTTTTAGAGGTTTGTAAGATGTTTGGTTAGGTGCACGAGTGGACATACCAAATCTGTCCAGCAGGGGACAGTTTTGTTACAACTTAGAAATGGGAAGTTTTGACCATGTCATAGGTAGGCCCTCATTAGGCCCTGTTGGGCCTTAGTTAGAGGGAGTGTCAGAGGAGTTTTTTCAGCCATATTTCATAGGATTTGAGTTAGAATCATGTGTCATAGGTTAGTTCAAATCATGACTCTTTTTTGCCCAAAAAAACAGGGGAAACATAGACTTTAATCTTAGGCCTAGGGAGGCCCAAGCTAGGCCCTTGAGCCACATCAGGTTTGGGAGTTGGATTATGATCAGGAGAGTCTAGTGTAAAAGTTTTGGAGGTAAAATTGAAGTGTAAGAGTGTCAAATGCACCCAAGAAACCTTAGATGTCATTCTGAAATTTACCATAATGAGCACATTCACTTACCACATAGTTTTAGAGTACTTAGGAGTGAAGTTTTGGTTGACCACCATAGTTGCAAGATAGCATAAAGTCAGTAGACTGAAAGGCCCAAGTTATGGTCAATAGGAATTGGATGGTTTAGTAAAGGCACATCGAGTTAGGAGGCCAAAATTTGGAGATTTTGTCTAGTTTAGCGACCAAGTGACTTAAGTAAGTGGAGCGAGATCATCCAAGCCTAGTGTTGCAATATGGCGTGTGTGATATTATTTGGTACTTAAATATGGTATGTGAGCATATGTTGCTATGTGTACTATTATGATTATAAGGTGATTGTAAATTGTGTGTATATAGGCCTAAGTGCCATTTTGTTTAAATTTTGGTTTACAAATAGGTTGAGTTGGTAAGAATATATTATAATGAGGTTATTATTATTTGTGTAGGATCTCGAGACGAGGGTAAAATTGCCATTAAGGTCGAGTGAAGCTTCCAGTTGCTCCTACCTGCCAGTCAAGTCCAGCCTTTCTCAAGGCAAGTGATTCAACCTGCATTCTTTTCGTTTACACTGCAAGTGTGTGATAACTAGTTCATATATATGATGCGAGTATTTTAATTCACCTTGATATACATGAACCAAGTGGTTTCGAATCTATATCCGTAGTATATAAAAATGACATGAACCCTCAAGTATTTATTTCAAGTAGTTTAACTCTACTTGAAGATTGCTATGCAAAAGTCCTATCATGCTAGTATACCCAAGTAATTGTGATCTTGAACCATGTACAAGTTATACTCAGTAACCTTATCTTAATACCTAAAAGTCAGTCATTCCTTAACAATTATCCATGATTGTTTGATAACCCTATCTTTACCCTAAAGCATGACACTCTATTATACCTTGAGTTAATGCTCACCTTCTCTATATTTGAATACCTATACCTCATTTGGAACCATTAATGCTTACTTTCTCTATATTTTTAAATACCTATGTCTTACCTGGAAACATTACCTAGAACCTCGTTTGACCTTGTTCCTTCATACTATCCGATAACCTTGCTAAATCTCACTGTCAAAATCCTTGTATATAGAAACCTTGTAATTCCCTTGATGAAGTATAGTCTAGTTGATCATGGCCTTAAAATTTAGTGGACCTTTTCCCTGTGCTTCAAAGTTAATTTTGAACCCTTGATAAAGATGCTCACTGTTTAAGAAATTAACCATCACTTGGCATCAGTTTTTAATAAAATAAAAAGTTAAAATATTTCCAGTCGCAAAGGGGGGCAAATATTTTCTTTAAATAGTGGATCTGGACTAAGACGCAAGTCCTTTATACTCTTAATTTGTAGGCTTAAAGGTTGCCTAGGGATCCCATTAATGTTCCAGAACCCAGCGAGGTTCAGGATTATTTCGCGGCTGATCACCGGCTGTAATCCGTAGCGTCATAAAATGGTTTTTGATAAAGAAATGGTTTGAATGGTTTTGTTACAAATAAAAGATGCCATCACTCAAAAGTTTATCTCTTGCTATTATTAGCTCTACCTTCACATTGTTATTCTTATATCTCGATTTATGTTTTGTATTGTATTGTATAGCACTTGTTGAGCATTTGGCTCACTACTTGCTTTCACCCTGATATTTCAACTAGCAGATATGGTTAGATTCAACCAGACAGCGCGTAAGACTTGTGATGCCGATGCATATGTTTGAGCTCAGGTAGATTAGTGATCATTTTGTGTGAGGACTCGATATTAGAAATCAGGTTAAAATAGTTAATAGTGTTGGGCCGTTCCAAACCCTAAACTGTAAGATCTTGGATTCAATTGTATTTACTTTCTTTTGTTATCTATTGTAATAGTTTGTATAATATATTGTTAAGTCGGGGCGTGACATAAATGCTTCAGCAATACTTTGAATCTTGACGAGAATAAAACTCGTAAAACCGTATTTACGGAATTATCGTAAATAACAATAAGAAGAAGCAATGATTATGGATTGAATCATAAACTTTATTCAAAACCAAACTCTTGATATTAATACTCATTTTCTTGTCATATCAAATTAGATATTAATACGAACTTTGATGTTCACAATATCCCATACTGAGGTCAACATCAATTATCTATACTAATACCACCTTTGATATTTAACAACAAAGTAAGTATCAGCATAAATCAGAAACTGAATCAAAACTGCATTTCACCATTAGTCCAAAACAGAAACAGTTGATAAATCATTTATTCTATGATTATCAAAACAATATAATAAATTTAAATTAGGATCATTCACCGACGGGCGTACTATCATATGTTGATCAGCCTGTGTGATAGCACAAGGTCATGATTCATAGAAACATGTCCCCAAAACATGAGTACTCAAACAATAAGGCTATATATCTGCCTATGGCACAAATTGTGTCATAATATTTCATATGACACTTAGCAATAGCCCCCCGCTGGACCGTCCGCCCCGGTCACTTACGCATTGATCCAATCTTAAAACCTTTTATTGAAAAGGGGTCATAATAATTGACACCTAAAATAATTTTATTCCCCCATTTACTTGGGTAGGAATACTCGCAACCAATTCATTTTTCTCAAAATCCAAAAATTTTATAATCCAGTAATTTGTTGAGTAAAAACATTTAACTATTCTGAACATTGAATATCAAAGACTACTTGCATAATAAACATTTAATTCAGCGATATGTAAAACATTTATCGATTCTAAACGGAGAATAGGGAAAACAATACTTGCATAATAGGATTCAGAATAAATATCACTTAAATAATAAGTGATGATAGGGATACTTTCCTTTGGTTTTTAGCAGTTAGTCACACTCGTAGAAACACAATTATCTCAGTCTGGCATCTCAAGGCATCACCATTTTACTTCACTAAATCTCTGATATGCTGCTCATGCAATGCTGCAACCCAGTATTCCATACTATTCAATTCTAGTCTTCATCCATTCTATCTGGTCCTGATCGTCTTGAAAGACTCGTATCTATAATTAGATAATAACATTTTAATCGTTTAAACGATAATTACTCGACGAGCTGCGTGTCAAAATCCTATCGTCTACCCATACGATAGCCCATATATAAAGAAGATAGTCAAATACAAGACTCTTGACACACGTACACATGTATTTCATATTACACATAATCATATAAGCCACGTATCACATAATTCATATCACATATGACTCAATTTGTAAAAAAGGTCGACTTAGTATATTTAAAACTACAATCGGGGTCAAAAATATGATTTTCGATCAATAATCGACTCAGAATGATTCATAAAACAAGCGACCTTTCGAAACAAAAGAATTTGGGTCTCAAAAGTATTTTTAATGAAAGCAGAATGTTAGGCCTTAATGATACTATAAAAGGGGGTTGAATATAGTATCTACAATCAATTTGATTATAAACACAAATATGTAACAGAAAACAAGTTTATTCAATATATCAAACTCTGTTACAGTAGGTTTAATCTACTCTCTCAGTGATGTATGATATCACTAAGAGTTGCTAGGGTTACCATGAATAATATTCTCATGAATGATAACACATATAGTATAAACCCTAATATGTGTTTATATACCACACAATTATAAGATATCTCCTAATTGATATGATATGTTCTGTTTCCTAAAATACATCAATCAGAGATTATCTACTGTAGTCCTTTAGCTGTACAACTCTCCAAGCATATCTTCTTTTGTTTAATCCAGATCCTCTCCTGTAAATCAGCCACTTTTCATCCCTGAAGTGTATCCGCACTTAAGTTCTGATGTAAGTCCTGATGGCTTAAGTTCTGATAACTTCCTGTCTTCAGTAAGTTCTGATTTCCAGTTAAGTTCTGATAGTAAGTTCTGAAACTAAATAAATCAGATTAGACATGACATCACAAATATATTTAACAATCTCCCCCAACTTGTAAATTATAAAAATATACAAGTTTATAGATTTGATGATGTCAAAAACATTTAAGTACAAATGCAATGAGAGTTTATATGTACAACTAAATACAACTTACAGTCCATGCAGCTTTTACCAAATTTACTGAATCAGCCTGAATCCATAATGATTTCTTACAAAGTCTGATACCAGCTTGGTCTCTGCATTTCTTTTAACTTCAAGTAATTGAGCTTTGACTTGCTGCAGTTCTTTGTCTTCAGTATCACCAATCTGATATATGGTAGCTCTGAGTGCAGAAATTGGATTCCTTTCAAGTCCATCTCCCAGTCTGATTACCCTTGGATGTGTAGAATCTTCATTATAGCATAAGCATCTTCCTTTCAGAATTACTTCTACCTTGGTAGAATTCTTCCTCATAGGAATTTCTCTTCCATCATCCTCAGTCATCATTGGAGTATACTCTGTCATTCTTGCACCAGAAATTCGGAGTAAATCTCTTATTACCATCAGAATATATTCTGACAATTTCCTGGTAACATTAGAATTTACCTTCATTAGATAATGAATATATTGGAGCTCTTTGACAGATTTCTTCAGCATATCAGAGTCAAATAATCGATAAGTTCTGCCATCAATGAGAAATAAGATCAATTTCTCTTTTTTTCATAATCATCATGAGTATCCATCACTACTTGAGTAGAAAGCACTTTGTCAAGGTGCTTCTGTGTGATCTCTTCAAATGGCTTGTCAGTCAATGTGAATGGATCTCTAATATCAACTTCTATCCCAGTCTGGAATTTCTCTCTGTCAGTACTTAATCCAGAATTGTCTCTAGCTTGCTTGGCTTTTACCCCAAATGCTACAAGTTGATTCAATATCTGATTTGTCTTAGGCTGAACTGGAATAGACTTGTTCCATAACAGCTTCTTCTTTTCTTCAAATGTTAAGCTGTCTATGTCAACTTGAGCAGTGTCAAAGGTTGATGTCTTAATGAATTGGTCAGGATTTGCAGTTTCATCTATAGCTTGCTGTTCTGAAATATCTTCAGGATTTATTAAGTCCTGAACTTCTTCACTCTAAACAACTTGAGCTATGTCAGAGGTTGTCTTAGATTCTTCTGTCATCCTCTTTCTCTTTAGAGTTTCAACTGTTTCATCTTCAGCAATAGCATCATCAAAGACTTGAACCATCTTGCACACATGATCCATCAAAATTTGAGGAATCTTCATCTTCTGTTTCTTGACTATCTCCCCAACTTTTCCTTTTCCCTTGTCTTTGGGATCAGTAGTAGTTTGAGATCTAGTCCTTGATCTAGGAATCTCTGTGGCAGATCTTTTTCTTATCACAATCCCTTTTTCTTTTAGCCTTGGTGGCTTTTTAGCATCAGAAGCTTTTGACTTGGGTTTGCTCTTCTCAGCAACAAATTTAGCTTCTTCTTCTCTTAATTCCTCTAAATCCACTCCTGGATTATCCTTAAGGAATAGTCTCTTGGACAATTCTTCATCAACAGATTGAATTTTGGGATCTTTGTAGAAGAATGTTGCTTTCTTTTCTTTGAATTTCAAAGTCTGCAAAAACTTCTGTGACTCTTGGCTTCCAGCTTGGACTATCGCATAAGAAGTAGTTGTCAGAACTTGATCATCAGTATTTGAAGTATCAACATTTGTGATCAACAAAGAAGCATCCTGATCTGTTGGCTTCTTTCCTTCCTTATTCCTCCCTTGCATAGCAGATCTATCAGAGTTCTTGCTACCAGACATTCTCTGATGAAAACTTATCTGTTGAGTAGGAATTCTGCTCAGCTGCTTCCCTTGACTTTGACCTCTACTCTTTTTAGAGTTTCCCTGGTGATCTCCATGATCATCCTTTTTCTTCAGTGTTTAGCTTGGTGAGCATTTGGACTTAACTACCTTCTCCCCTTTTTGGCATCATCTGTCAGGATTAGAGAAAGAAGAAGTTCCACTGAAGATTGAATCTCATTTAACTGAGTCTGTTGAGCTGCTTGATTTTGTAATACCTCATCCAGTTGGGCCTGCTGCTTGGCTTGAACAAGCTCAATAGCATCCACTTTTTCTTAAATTGGTCTGATAAACTTCTTCTTGTCTAGATCTTGCATCATGACTAGCTTATCAGCTGTTTCCTGAAGGTTATCAACCTTTGCATGATTCGTGGAGTGTTGACCTTGTAGAGTTCTTGTACTGAGAGCAGTGACCTTTAGTTGATACTTGAAGGCAGAACTTGTCAGCAACTCATCAGCTTTTGAAACATGTTATGTCAGAACATATGGGCTGGGAATAAAATCATTATCATTCCATTTATGCATCCAATCAGCCCCTCTAAAGGTTTCCTCCCATGGAACTGGAGCAGCCTCTTCCTCAAACTGGAATAATGCTTCCTTTCCTGTAGGCACTGGAGTGCTTACTGGAGCTGACTCTCCAGAACTTACTAGAATCTCCTCATCTTTAGATAACACCAAGGTGTGTGTGGCTGTAGGAGACTCTGAAGCAGTTGCAGCTTCGTCTAAATTCTGATCTTCAGTTCCAAGATCAAGAATTGGGGTTGTTGGTATCTCAGCCTGTAAAATTGGAAAAGTAATAGGAGTTGGCTGTTTTGTAGTTGGAGCTTCCAAATATAGAACAATAGGTATATTCAAATTATGAATATCTATTTCAGGACTTGTCTCTTGTTCTTCAACATCATCTGTAGCTTTGATTGGAGAGTGAGGTGGAGAAATCACATATTCTTGTACAGGTTCTGATCTATGAACTTCAGGAATTTCAGATTCCTGAATCAAAATTTCTTCAGCTGCTGGCAGGGCTTCAATCACAAAAGGTTCTGATGAGATCAAAGATTCCTGATCCCCTTCCTCAGCATCTTCAGCATCCTCAGATTGAGTTTGTGCAAAATGCACACCTGCTCTCACCTTCCTCAGTTTTGATTTTCTAGATGGAGGGGTGACATGATCTATATCAGAATGTGAAGACCTCTTTCTTTTCTGAATGCCAGAAGCTTCAGCTGCTTTCTCCTTCTAAAGACTTGACTCTTCAACTTCTTTTGATTGATCAGACATGATTGATTGTTTGTTTGGATAAACATTTGTAAGATTAACATATTGGCTCTGAAACCACTTGTTAGGCCTCAATGATACTATAGAAGGGGGTTGAATATAGTATCTACAATCAGTTCAATTATAAACATAAATATATAACAGAAAACAAGTTTATTCAATATATCAAACTTTGTTATAGTAGGTTTAATCTAGTCTCTCAGTGATGTATGATATCACTAAGAGCTGCTAGGGTTACAATGAATAATATTCTCGTGAATGATAACACATATAGTGTAAACCCTAATCTGTGTTTATATATACACAGTTACAAGATATCTCTTAATTGATATGATATTTTTTGTTTCCTAAAATACATCAATCAGAGATTATCTACTGTAGTTCTTTAGTTTACAACTCTACAAGAATATCTTCTTTTCTTTAATCCAGATCCTCTCCTGTAAATCAGCCAGTTTTTATCCCTGAAGTGTATCTGCACTTAAGTTCTGATGTAAGTCCTGATGGCTTAAGTTCTGAAAACTTCCTGTCTTCAGTAAGTTCTGATTTCCAGTTAAGTTCTGATAGTAAGTTTTGAAACTAAACAAATCAGATTAGATATGACATCATAAATATATCTAACACATAATATTTTTTTAAATTTGTTCGCATTTGTCTCGTATTAAACGGATGAACGGTCTATTTATCATGAATAAAATAAGAATAAATCAATTAATAATAATATTAATTGATTTTTAAATACTCAACTATAATTTTAAAAGCTCAAATATAATTTCTAAACCAATATTTAGGAAAAATCAGAATTAAAAATGACTTTTCTATAATTTTTGGAATTAAAATACAATTAATACAAATTATTTAAATATCTAAATAAACTGATTAATTATCAAAATAATTAATCAATTTATATGAATAAAATTTTCATATTTTTGAAAATAATAAAATATATAATTTTTAGAATTTAAAATAATTAAGAAAATAATTTTTAGAATTATAAATAGTAAGTAAATGATTTTTGAAATTAAACTTAAATGATTTTTAAAAACAGAATTGAATTTTGAATTATTTATAAAGAAAATACCCCAAACAGTTTTTATGTTTTGAATTTGGGGAAAATAAGATTAAAGGAACTAGGATTAGGGTTTAATTCAGGTCGGGTTATGGGGGAAACCAGGTTTGGGGAAGAACACCAAGAACCCTACCGGGACATTTCCAGATTCCGGCGACGACCGAGAATCCGGCGATGTTCCGACGGGGTCAAAACAGCCCCGGTTTCACCAATTTTCAAGCCACAATTGAGTCATTCAGTTTTAACATCTCAATCATAATCAAAACACTTGCAAACCATCACGAAACAGCTAATAATCAACCCCTCCGTCGAAAAACCGATGAGGTCGAGGCAAAGCCGGCGGTTTTCCGGCCAAGCTTCGTTTTCGGCGATAACATCACCAAAATCAATCATTTATATCTCAAATAAAACCTGGAATCAATACAAATCTATTACAACTATCCAAGCAATCATCCAATCAACATATATAACACCAGATTCGATTGAAACTAACAATTAAAGTTTAATTCGATCTACACCTTATATCAATCGTTTAATCAGTTTATACCCATGAATCAATTGTAATTTAACAGGTAATACTACTCATGTCACACAAAAAATCCAACAATCACTAGATTGCAAACCCCCAAATTCAAAGGTCAAAAACGAAAAATTGAAAATTCGATTTGATTACCGTTTGATGAATCTGATAGCACGAATATGAAGCTGATGATTCAGGCTTCGATTTGGATATTCAAGCTTTAAAAACTGAAATCAGAATCAATAGAAACCAAGGGATTGATTCTCCAACTCAAAAACACCCTCAAGAACAAGTTTCTTGATTTTTGCCCTTTTTTTCTTGAATTTTAAAAAAATTAAATGAATAAAAAAAATCAATTTTCAGGTATTTATATTTTTAAGAAATTAAATACCCCAAAATCAATTTAGGGTGTTTTGATCCCCTAATTAAAAAATAATTAGGCCCAAAAATAATAATTATGGGGAATAATTTTAAAAGTAATAAAACATAAAATTTATATCAAAATTCCCCAAAAGTTGTGAATAATTCAAAAATACAAAAATAACGGGTATTTGAAATACGAATGATTCTATAAAAATACGAACGTGAAATTTATGGGCTTTGACGTCCCGGTGGGATCCCGGTCCGTGGATTTTTGGAAAACAGAAATGCTTCATAAAGAAGCAGAAAATCCCGAAAACACATAAAATATATTCAACACACATAAAACGAGTAACTCGATAAAGACGCAAATAAACACGCATTCAAATTGTGGATCGATTCATATAAATGCATCTTAAACACGTAACGAGTATCCCATTGGATCATATTGGATCGGAAAATAGATTACTTAGCCGCTAAGTAATTATAAAAATGATACAATTTAATATCAGATTTGGATAATTATCAAAACCGAGCTTCTTATAAAACACCATATGAGAAAATATGTAAAATATTCCGTCTCTCAAGAATACGGGTTTTATTAATCTACCGAAATGATTATCTTATCGAAAATTTTGCGCCGGGACGCGCACAGGTCAAATCGTACTCCGGATCGAAAAAGTTAAAACACGGAAAATGTCCGGAATAATCAAATTAGGTTAGGAAGGAGTTTCGTAAGAGTTTCGATTTGTAAAATGCAAAGATGATTGAAGTTGGACGATTCCCAACTTTATAAAATAGTTTTATAATTACTCTTAAAATAATTATTAAATCTATAAATCCTTATAAAATGAAATAACAGTCCAAAAATTACCACAAAAATATCACAATTATCTCTATTTTATTCGGGACATATAAAATTAGAATACTCTAAGAATATCATATATAAACATCCAAACATCAATTCCAATTATCATATAATTCACTAAAATTCACATAAAATTCACATAAACAACTTCAAATAATAATAATAATAACTGAAAATATGGGATATTACAGGCGGTCCAGTACAAGGTCCTAATGCGGCCAGGGTGATGACCAGTGGGGGATTCATCCATCTACTAGTAGAATAGGTTATTAATTGGTATCTTTGCCTGATCAGCAAGATATCGGGTTTATTCCAAAGTTTTCTTCTTTCCAAATTTATTGGATATTACAACTCTGTTTATACTTTTCATGACAGAGGTTTTCAAGGAATGTATGATATATATATATATAGGTGTATATATATATTGGGACTTAATGAAGTATCTCGTAACTTCATTTCTTTCAAATGATATTTCAAAGATTGAATCTATTCAAGTCTTACCTTGTAACTTCATCTATATATGATGAACTTTTGAAACTGATTATACCTTGAATGGTGGTAGTTCAAGCAGTATTCGGAAAAGATATAAGTATATTGGAGTATCTTGTAACTTCATCTTTTCATCTTATATCTAGTAAAGGATTATCTTATGCATGACAAAGATTTTTTAGAAAAATGTTGAGACAAGGTTAGATATATGAGATCACCTTATAACGATATTTTTATACAGTTATAAAATGGAACTCTGTGTATATTACGCATGGAAGAGGATTTTAAAGATTTTGAAAAGTATATATACATATATACTGAATATTTTGTGACTTCATCGCGTTAAGATATCAAACTTGGCTCATTTCTGCTTGACCAAGACTTTTATGAGTACTATGAAAATGCTCATATATTGTTAATTATTATACATGTTATTTCGGTGGGCTTGTTTCTCACCCTTGCTTTATTCTTTCATTATACAACAACAGCTAGACAAGATGAATAGGACCAAGCTCCCAATTCGCGAGCGGATAGGAAATGTTTCGCAGTTTCCTGTAGGCATTGATGCCGTTGTAGCTGAGGTAGGAACTACTAATAGGCTAGGCTTTCAAATTTTGATGTACCAGACTTATGTATATTTATAAATTGTAATAATGGCAAAGAATATGTAAATTTATTCAGAAACCCCTTTTGAGGTGTAATGACTTATAATTGTGAAAAAAATGACTTGTGTTATTTTTGGTATTCATCTCTGAGACTATCACTTGTGGTGTGTATATTTTCGGGTCATAGTACACAGTAGTTGGTTGTTTATTAAGATTAAGTGTTATTAAGGGAAATGGAACGCGTGACAACCCGGATCCCCGACCCCGGATTTGGGGGTGTTACAGAAATGGTATTAGAGCTAAGCGTTATAAACCTCAGAGATGATGTGTCGTTAAAATAATAAGTTCACTATTATAATAAGAACTCTTGCCAAGTTCATAGTCGGACTACCTAACATAGTACTGACAGTTAAAACCCTTACAGGAACCCTTATAAATATCATGAGAGTAACATAGATCGTTATCGTATAAGGTAGCGGGGCACCCAACCCTAAATTGCAAGAGCAACAACACGATGATGTTTTACTACATATTGGGGATCAGATTGTGGATCCAATGGAGCACCCTAATGAGGGACCAGATGATGTTCATATTGAGGATGTAGCGGTTGAGGATGTTGTCCTAGAAGGGATTGTTGCTAAGGAGGAACCCGTGGAGGATCCTGACAAGAATGAAGAAAGGACCACTGAGGAATTGATGATCGTAGTTAGGGCGATTACCAGAGGTAGGATTGGCCGGTTACTACCATAGGTTTGTTCAAGTTTGCAAGATAGCAGCCCCTTTAACGCAACTTACTCGTAAGACTGAGAAGTTCGAATGGACAGAAAAATGTGAGAACAGCTTCCAAGAACTGAATAAAAGATTGGTGATGACCCCTATGTTGGCGTTATCGGATGGAAAAAGAGATTTTGTGATTTGTAGTGACGCTTCACACAAGGAATTAGGGTGCGTTCTTATACAGCACAGAAAGATAATCGCGTATGCGTCAAGACAATTTAGGGAATATGAAATTCGATATCCCACCCATGATCTTAGGCTCATGGAAATAGTTTTTCCCTAAAGATTGGAGGCACTACTTGTGTAGAGAGAAGTACGAGATTTACACAAACCATAAGAGCTCTAGTACATTTTCACGCAGATAGAGCTCAACATGCGCCAGAGGAGGTGGTTAGAGCTAATCAAGGATTACGATTATGAGATTCTTTATCATCCAGGGAAATCCAATGTGGTGGTTGACGCCCTTAGTGGAAAGGAGAGACTCAATATGATAATGTCTTCAGAAGAGTTAATAAGAGATTTCGAGAAAATGGAAATAGAAGTGAATGTAACCGGAGCCGGTACTGAAAAGCTATTTGAGATTATAATGCAGCCCGAATTATTGGAAAATATCATATTGTGCCAAGAAAAAGTGATGAATGAAGCCAGAGAGCCAATGAATAGAGAAGAGATTAATGCCGAGAAAGATGATAAGGGAATAATGAGGTATTCCCACATAACTTGGGTTCCAAATGTTCAAAAGCTTCAGGACGGGATCTTAGATGAAAGCCATAGTTCGAGGAATAAGATTTAGGGCAAACCCTGAATATGATAGTCAGGGAGGTCGCCATCAAGAAAGAAGGAACCCATAACATAATGAAGTGGATAACAAGGATTTTAACGTATAAGATAACCCCGATTATGGGAGAAGGATGAAACATTTCATACTGAGAAAACAGAAGTTGAGCAAGATAGGGAGAACCAGGACGTTACTCCTATGTGGCAATTCATGGACCTGCATATACAAAACTTAGACTTTTACCCCTAACCAACACCCCGAGGAAACAATGTGGTAGGGAATTCTTTCAGGACCTTTAAGTCGCTAAACTCTCATAGTTCCAAGGAACAAGATGACCCAATCGAGGAAAGAGCCTGGCTAAAGGAAATAGAGGAATCATTTGAGATTTTAAATGATTGACGAAGCGTAAAAGACTATTTTTTCCAATTACCTTCCTAAGAGAGAGCCACCCGCTTGTGGAAGGCTAAGGAAGATAGAGAGATAGTGTAGAAGTTTTAAAAGTAGGCCAGAGGCGGACAAGTATGATGAATCATGAATCTAGGTTGTGAAAATCATCAAGGTTCGTCTGAATGACACAAATCTAGAATGATGGGATGTTTGAAATCAATGCTTATGTTGTGTTGGTTCATGAAATGGTTGTAATAGAAACGAAAATAAAAGGCTGAAAGGGGAAGGATTATAAAGGGATATAAAGGAAATAGATTTGAGAAGTGATAAGGGAGTTAGGTATGTGAAACCCTAAGAAACCCTAGCAATAAATATAGAGAAGTGTGTCATCATCAGCGCGATGGTGACTGATCATGAGATAAAGTCAAGGTTTGAAGGCGTAAGTGATACGTATAATTAATCCCCTTTAAGTTGAGAGTATTCGATTAAACTTTGAGATAGACTAATGGATTAATAAGGAAACACAGATGGACTGAGGAGACAAGATAACAAGAAATTAGGAAAATGGGATGAAGGAAGTGACCTTCAAGAATATGAAGTGTATGTAAGACCGGTGGCTTGATACCCAGAAAGGGAGACGCCAGGTATAAAAGATATCCCAACATTGAGATGACGATTGAGATAAATAATGGAGATAAATGAATAGTTAGAAATAAAAAGTTCACATTGAACATGACCAATATATTCCAGAACATCCCTATTATCATTACCAAATCAGGAAAGAAAAGCGGATAACCATTGTTATCTTTTGGAGGCCATATGGATTGACCTCAGCTTGAATAAGGATGCTATTGTGAAATTTGGTATAGACTATCGAGGTGGGAATGATTGAATAAGATAATCTATCAAGGATATATGACTTGATATATCCATGAAAGGATGCAAGTACCTTTTTAAAGGTGGAATTAAGGATATAACCTCGATAACTTGAGATGAATCCTAGGGGAATACATAAAGGTTGGCATTTTACCCTTAATAGGGACATTATGAGTTTTGACAGTATAAATTGGAAAGGATTAAGGTAACAATATCCTTTAAGGATCAGTGGAGAAATTTTTAGAAGTATATAGAAAATGGTTCTAGTATTAGTAAATGGTATTTTGATATGACCTGTATCTAGTGAATACAGGAGGAACGACTCAAGGATAACCTTAAATGTCTTACAAGGAGAAAGGTAATATTCAAAGTTTTGAAGAATAAAATTTTGATAAAGGAAATATGACGTAATTATAATAATGCCATATGGGCACATGTTGAAGTATAAGAAAGTATAGATCGACCCAATGAAGGTCGAGATTGGTGAAAACAAGAAGGACCCAAGATAAGTGATGTCCTAAGTATGATCGAGAGTCAGTCGTGACAATGTTAAGCTCTAAAGACCGAGGCAATAACTTATGGAAAAATGGTGATAATTTTTTTTCTCAGCAAAGCTTAAGGAAGAACATTTTCACACAAGCAGTGATTGGAAATGAGGTAAAAAATTTAGTTGGAGATCGTTCAAAAGACATTGATTATAAGGAACTATTACTATCAAAAAAGGCCAATGAGGTGGCCGACACTCTAAGTGTAAGAGAGCGTTTATAGGCGCTCGTGCCAGAGGAATACAATGATGATGGTTAAAGTCGTGAAGGTTGTATTATGGTGTGAAAGATTGACATTCCTTCTGATGATTGTGCGATACTCAACCGTAATAGTAGTTTGGTAAAGATTTAATTCAGGTAATCGCCGTGAGCGGGCTATCTATCTTAGAATTTGCTATCTTGAGATAAGCCAGGACCATGTTACGAAAGGACTAAATGAACCTTTGAGCTTCATGTCTCCCAATAAATACATGGTTAATAATGGTATTAACCTGCTATCATTGCTTTATTGAAACTCTTCTGCAATTTTATTTGCTTCATGTCATATGTATGTCAAGTTCAGGAGTGTTCTCCATGAATCATGAATGGTGATTATGTTGCCTCTCTAGAAGATTTTGATATGGCAGGTATGCACTCCGTATGATTAGCTATTAAGATTCCAAGGAAAATGAATGACTACAGTAGGTCAGCGGTGGACCATAGTAATGCAACAATGATTCTGTGAGTAATGAGCCGATTACAACCATGAGAGTTGTATTGGAATGGATGTTGAGATTGAGTACAACTAATCGGCCGTGGTGATGTATAAGTTATTAATGATAGACCAACTAAGCCGAACATTTACCTATGATATATTTATTCCTTCTTATCGATAACAAGTAGTATTAGTATACGAAGAAGGTTGTGGTGCAAGCATAGAATTCTAGTAACGATGATGTCTAGAATGAAATCCCAGATTCGATTTTCGATGTCGAGGGGGTTTCAAAGGTGATTGTGTATAAGCTCGAGCAAGAGCATGGGTTCATAGAATGATGGACGGAATAGTAAATATTCAGGCACGTGAATTACGATGCGATAATACTTGATGTTGAGATATATACATATATAGGTTTATTCTCCTGTGATAAACCTCTATAGTTCAGAGGTAGACTCCAAGCTAGATGTTTTGTGGCAATAATTTTGTATAATTCTCTTAAATTGTTTCTTCTCTCTTCTTTTCATTTTCATGTAAACAGAGAAGAACAACCCTTCCAGAAGGGGGTATTGCCGAATGACTATCTATCTGTGTGATAGAAGCCTAGTAGGATACCACATGTTATTTAATTGCTTGTCAAGTACTGAAGGCTGGCCACCTTTTGTACTAACTATGCAACAGAACAAGTGTTCATGATCATAGTGATCTCTCAATAAATTCCTTTACTTCTATATGATTGATCAAGCTTCCAAATATAGAAGCATCTAGAAAAAGAGTATTGTAAGTGCATTGTCTTCGAAATCGAAATGTGTTCCTGGTACTAAGGTCGATGAAATAAATAGAAGGATATAGAATGCTAGAGAGTAATAGTATAGCCAGAATGGTATTATGAATGAAAGATAGTAACGCTAACGAACAAGAAAAGAAGGAGTATTGAGAAGTAAAAGCTATAGTGCTAGAAGCTATGATGAGAGTCTGTGCAATAGACTTAAAAGAATTTGAAATGATCATTTATCGTGAATTGAGTTTTTTTACAATAATAGATCATATGTCTGTATCGAGATGTCGCCTTATGAGATCCTTGAGGGAAGACAATGTCGATCTCCCTTATGTTAGGATGAAGTTGTAGAGCGCAAGATGCTCGGACCAGCTGTAGTCCAAAGGACCAAGGATATAATAGATCTAATCAGAGGACGGCTGGTAGTAGCCCAAGATGGACATAAGAAGTATGCTGATTTGACAACGAAAGGACAAGAAGTAAGAAGTAGGGGACCTAGTGTTGTGAAAGGTAGTCCCTTGGAAAGCCTTGGAAAGGATTGATGAGGTTCGGAAAGAAAGGAAAGCTAAGTCCACGATTTATTGGACCCTTGGAGATATTAAGATGTATTGGGAAGTTAGCATATGAGCTAGACCTACCCCCGAACCTATAGCAAGTTCATAACGTGTTCCACATATCAATGTTAAGGAAGTGTAATCCGAATGCCAAAAAAATAGGGGCATATGAGCGCATAGACATGAAACCGGACGTAACCTATATGGAGCAACCAGGAAGGGTTATAGATCGAAAAGGAACAAGTGCTTAGGAGAAGGGTTATCAAACTAGTCAGAGTTTGGTGGTATGTTAGGTCACACACACACTGTAGAGGGGGTGAATACAGTGTTTAGTACACTCAAATCGAACTTTAAGATCTTAAGTAACAGAAAACAAACTTTATTGAAATAGTAAACTCTGTTACAGTATGGAACTGTTACCTCTCAGTGATGAACAAATATCACGAGAGCTGCTAGGGTTATATAAAATAATAACTTCGATAATGATAACACTTATAGTGTAAACCCTATGCCTGTGTTTATATACTACACAGTTACAAGATAATCGCTAATTGATATGGAATATAATTCTGCTTCCTAAAATATATCAATCAGATATCTTTTCTTCCAAGTATTCCATTCTTCACGGAATTCCTTCTTCATGCATATCTCTTCTTATGTTTATCTCGATCTTCTTTCCTTTAATCAGCTACTGTCCTTATCTGATTGTCCTTCAGCACTTAAGTTCTGATATCTATCTTCTGATGATTATCTCCTGATAATATAAGTACTGATATCCTTAAGTCCTGACTTCCAGTATAAGTACTGATCAACAGTTAAGTACTGATTTATCTTGTTCACGTAAGATCTGAAAGCTAAACATAAAACATATTAGCCATGACATTATCAAATATATCTAACAATCTCCCCCAACTTGTAAATTAACAAAATATACAAGTTTAACAGATATTTGATGATGTCAAAAACATTAAGTACAAATGCATGAGAAATAGACTAGATAACTACAACTTACAGTCCTTAAAGTTTTTAC
Source organism: Apium graveolens (assembly GCF_009905375.1). Classification (NCBI taxonomy): domain Eukaryota; kingdom Viridiplantae; phylum Streptophyta; class Magnoliopsida; order Apiales; family Apiaceae; genus Apium; species Apium graveolens. Next base: position 58,278,652 of record NC_133650.1, read on the forward strand.
CAATTTCAACTTCTGATAACAACTTCAATCTGTATAAATATCATAATTTAAGCAGTTGTAGATCTTCGACTTGGCTTCTTCATTTTCTGATCTCTCTGATGTCAGGAGTTGTTCTGAGATAGTTCTTCAACAAACATTTCTCAGCATATCTTAGTTCATCAATCATTCTCCTTTTAACACCTTTAAGCTCTGCAGTATCTTCACCAGTTTGAAAGATTGCAGCTCTGAGATCATTAATCTTTGCTTTTCTTAACTCCTGATCTAGTCTTATGACATAAGCTTTGTCAGATTCAAGATTGAATTCAAGTCCCTTAATACCAAGATACGTTCTGATCTGTGCAGTATTAGGCTTCATATCAACAATATCACCATTGTGATCTCTGTACTTTGGAACATATATGCTGTCAGACTTAACAGAATAAAGCCTTTTCTGTCTCTGAATCTGTTCTTTTAAGTAGTTTGCAACAGTCTCTGTTATTCTGTCATCCACTTGAAGTAAGAAAAGTACATGCTCCAATTCTTCAAAATACTTCAAAGGAATGGCATTTTCTCTTATATGATAAACCCTACCATCTGTCATGAAATACAACATGATGTATTCTTTCAAGTAGGTATGGTAAACCATCTGTACAGATTCCAGTTGATTCAATCTCTCAGGAGTTGCTCCAATACCTGGTTCACTCAAGGAAGTTGGATCATTGGTAGTGTTGTGTAATCTTCTTTCATCAGCACTTCCCAATCCAGTTTTATCTCTAGCTTCCTTTCCAGTAACTACTCTTGCTTCAAAACCACTTGCAGTAGTCTTCAAAGATTGAGTCTGTTTTGCTTTAGTGAATCCTGGTAGGAGTGTTTTAGATCTATTTTCTGATATCAAGTTAACTTGAGCACTGTTAGAGTTACTTGCTTCTTTTGAATATCAGAACTTACAATTTCTTAACTCTGAACAACTTGAGCCATGTCAGAGGTTGTTTTAAGAACTTTTTTTGTAGTCAGAGCAAGATCATCTTTTCCATCAGTAATTTCTTCTTCCTCAGGAGGTACATAAGGCTTGATAGGTTCACTAACCTTTTCTTTACCCTTGGATCTTGGATCTATCTGTGGTTGTGATCTAGCCAAAGTTGCTTCAGTATGTATCCTTTCTTTGATCACAATGCCTTTAGGTTTTGGAAGTAACTTTTTACCAGAAGCTTCAGATTTAGATGTGACTTTCTCTGATTTAAGTCTGGCTTCTTCTTCCTTTAAACTTTCCAAGTCCATCCCTGGATTTTTTTGAAGAAATAACTGTCTTGACATTTCCTCATCAAGATCTAGAAGTTCATCAGAACTTATCCTTTTACCAGCAGCAGAACTTATTCTTTTCCCAGTATCAGAACTTGTTCTGTGACTAGCTTGTCTTGATGTAAACCTTCTACCTTGACTATGACCACTACCCATTCCAGAGGTTCCTTGGTCATCTTTTCCATCATCCTTTCCTTGCAGTGTCTTGTTGGTTTTGCATTTGGACTTAATTACCTTCTCCCCCTTTTTGGCATCAGCAGGTAATAAAAGAGAGATAAGTAGTTCCACTGAGGTCTGGATTTCAGTAAGTTGCGATTGCTGAGAAGCTTGATTTGTCAGAATTTGATCAATCTGAGCTTGTTGCTTCTCTTGAATTTTCTCAATATAAGCAACCCTGTCAATGGTAGGTTGGAAGAACTTTTTCTTATCAATTTTCCAAACTTGTTCCTGTTTGATAAAGTTCTCCTGAATCTTGTGTAGCTCTACATGAGTATTGGAATGAAGACCTTGTAGATGTTTAGTACTCAATGCAGTGACTCTAAGCTGGGTTTTAAAATTATCAGAATTTAACATTTCATCAGCTTTAGTCACGTGCTCAGCAAGATGTAAAACATTTGGAACACATGAAACTGAGTTCCATTCCTTAGTCCACTCCTGACCTGCAGGAGTTTCACTCCAAGGTACTGGTGCATCCCTGATAACAAACTCCTTTACCAGTTCAGACTTAGGAAGAGTCGGTGGAGGAGTATGTCCTGAAGGACCTGCTTCATCAGCATCTACAGTTGTAGCAGCTTCACCAGTATCTCCAACATTTGCAGCATCAGAACTTAAAGAATCAGTATCTTCTGATAAGACAACAGTGTGAGTAGCAATGGAGGCTTCAGCATCCTCTAATTGCTGATCTGATACTAAGTTTTGATCAACAGCCATATCCTGATGGTCACCTAAAATCTGATCATCAGCATCTTGATGCAGAGAAGGTGTTGTTGATAACTCTGGAGTTTGAACAGCATCAATAACAGGTGTTGTAGAAGTATTATTTGCTGTTGGAGCTTTTAAGAAAAGTATTTCAGGCACAACCAGGTTCTGAATATCAATTTCAGCACTTGTGCCTGGATCAACAAGAGACACAGATGGTGAGTTAGCCTTGTCAGATACAGCTTCCTGAGATGGAGTTGATGGAGAAGAAGTGACTGGAGCAAATTCCTTGTCTTGTGAGAACAGAGATTCCTGATCCCCTTCCTTAGCTGCTTCCTCCTCATCATCTGAAACTGGCCTTTGTGCCCTCTGTTTCTTGTACTTCCTTGTTGATTTGGATTCCTTGGGAGTTTCAGGAACTATCATGCGTCTAAGCCTCTTGAGAAGCCTAGAACCCCCAATTACAGAATCCTTCTGAGAAGTTGCGTTCTCAGCTTCAACTGCCACAGGTTCTGAAGAAGGAATCTGTACCTCAGAATCTGATTCATCTCTCAAAGTAAATCGCCTCCTCTTTTGAGGTGTTTGAGGAATAGTCTTTGTTCTCTTTGGCTTAGAGGATGTAGGCTTCACAGTAGGTGCTGAAGAAGAAGGTTGAGCAGTTTGTGAAGTGGAGAGATAGGATTTGAGATAAGTTCTGAGGGTAGGTTGAGTAGAATGAGAGGTAGGTACTGAGGTTGATAGATTTTGTTATGGTGAGTTGGTTGAACATGTGAGTAAACAGATTTGTAAGTAGCAGGATCAGCATTTACCAGAATCTGTTTCACAGACTGAGGAATCTGTAATTGTCTCACCATTGATTTCTTTGTGTCAGCATTTATCAGGTCGTTAAAGTACCTTTTTGCAACCTTAAAAGGTGGGGTTTGAGTGCTGACTAACTGGGGTTCAACAGTACAATACGTATAAATAAGTTGACAGAATCGAGCAAAATAAACAACATCTCAATCCTCTGTCATCCTATCCCCAATAAAACTAATTATTCCAGTTGCAAAGTCAAAATGAGTTTGATGGATAATAGCATACCCTATGTGCTGACTCAGAATTGGGATAGCATCAAAATTTGAACATTTGTTCCCAAAAGCTTTGGTGATGCAATCAAAGAAGAAACTCCATTCTCTTCTGATATTAGCCCGTTTCAACTGTCCAAGTTTCGTCAGACTCTTTTCATACCCCAATTCAGCCATTAACTCCCGAAGGGCTGAGTCCTCTGGAACTGAGAAAGTACAATCCTCGGGAAGATGTAAAGCCCTGCGTACTGTACCAGGAGTGACTACAAAAGATGAATCACCCACTTGGAAGATAATACTGGGAGTTCCACGATTACCACCATCATCAAAAATGCCAGTCCTCCAGAACCTCAGAACTTGTTGACTTGAAAATAATTCAGGCTGAGTTAAGGCGTACCCAACCTCACTATGTGCAAGAAGATCTTGCACAAAATGCAATTCAGATTGAGCTTCAGCATGATCAAGAATTGCAGCATAGTTGTTTGGAACAAACTTTGCTCCATCAATGATTAAATCCTTTGGTGCCATGAAAAAAATTGAGAATTAAGAATGCCTGATAGTTGTTTGATATAATGGTTGTAGGAAAACAATGGAAAAAGTAAAGTGAAGGATAGTAAAAGTAAGAAGAGAGATAAAAGATGAAGAAATTAAAAAGATTACAGAAATCTTCTCTCTGCTGTACTTATACAAAAAATATTACCGTTGGACACCTGTCAGACATGCAGTAATAACGGATAGTTACTGGGCTCGAGAAAACAGGAATGATTACTTACCCAGTTGCCTTGTTTCAAGGAAAAAACCGTTCCTTTAATCAAGAGAAACAGTTTTAATTCAAAATTTAAACCGTTAGCACTGATTGAATTATTTTTCACTGTAACATTAATATTCTGAAAATAAATCATGTTAAAAATGACCGAGATAATTTCGATGAATAAGTGTTGACAGAGAATCAGAACTTAAATAAAAGCACAATTTAAATGGTCATCAGAATATCAATCAGGATTTATCAACACAAGATAAAATAACTCAGAGACAAAATCTTGAAGTAAAACAATTTTCATTAATATATCAAGTCAATACATTTATGAAATGGAAATGACATCAATACTTATACAAGATTTTCCCTAAGCTTCTAATCCTAACGTCAACAGCTTTAGTCCTAGCTAAGAAGCCTGACAAAGCTGATGATGAAGAAGAACAGGAAGAAGACGAGATTAAGTCATCTTCCTCTTCCTATCTTCGAAGAACAAGATGGCGAGTCGTATGATTCGCTCTTGCTGACTGGATAGCTTCCCGCCTTTCCTCCTCCAATCGCTCCAGATGGCGATGGTAATCCATATAGAAGAATAGAAGGTGAGTCAGCACCTCCTGTGGGACAGAATCCCAGATCTCCTCAGGAATGGCTGTTACATGCCACTCCTGCTGCCAATCGGCACAACTTAGCTCCATTGTGAAGGTTTGGTTGTTCAAAAACATGTTGTATCGAACCATTGTGTTTTTGATAGAAGAAGGAGGATAAGTGTGTGAGAAGAATGTGATGGAAAGACTGATGTGAAGTGGTTGCTTATATAGGCAAGAGAATGCCAAGAGACGCAAAGATATTTAATGCTGACAGGTAGAATTAATTCTACCTCGTCTCCCTAGACTTTGAAAAAGAATAACAGTCATTGGAAAGAGGAAGCATGGTCTAGACCGCACAAAACACAAGAAACAGTGGTCTGTTCAAGTACAAATACCATTAATCCTAATCACAGTGACTATTAATCTTCCACTTCAACATATTCTAGTTTTAACTGAGACTGTTATCAAATTTTATTCAAAGATAAGCCAAGTAAAGGATTAGACTGAGAAATCAGAACTTAGACCTATACCAGAACTTAACAGTCATCAGAACATAATTTCTTAACTCGAAAAAGGAATGCCTATCTTAGTAAATACCCATACAAGTTCTGAGTTATGGACGTCAGTACGTAATCATCAGAACGTGTAACTTAGAACTTGTCCTCAGAATTTGTGCAATAATGACACATTGACTGTTTTATCTAAAATAACATAGACCACCACAGAAATTTTCATC